>NW_027518407.1:0-236586 GCF_023851605.1 Tamandua tetradactyla | reverse complement strand
CTTTTATTTTCGTGTTTTACATACTGTTCTTAAGCACCAGCGTTCACCAAAGTAAAGTAAAGGTTCCTAAGTTGATCATTCCATTCTGCGTTATACAATGAGGAAATCAGAATGTGATCACATATTGCATATTCATCATCATGATCATTACTTGGAACATTTCCATCCTCTCAGAAGGAGAAATACCAAGGAAACAGGGAAAAACTGTACACATAATATATCCCTTATGCCTCCCACCTTCTTTGATCACTACTATTTCCAACTACATTGATTTTAACACCTGTTCCCTCTATTACTCATGGTTATTCCATATGTCCTACCTGTCCGTTTACAACATAGATAAAAGGAGCATCAGACAAAGTTATTAGCCTCAGAATGCCAGGAGCCAGGGCCAAATGGTGTGTTCTGGTATATGAGAAATCCCTGAGTTTACTGAGCTGCAGATGGTGCCACCTACATCTCAGCTGGGTGACTGGGCAGTGGGTGTGGCCTCCTGCTCAGTCCACCTATCCAGTCTCCTCCCATCACTGACTGTGAAAGAACTTTGTGATGCAGGGGCTGTGGTCCCTTTGATTTTTCTTTTATTCTCGTGTCTTACTTACTCTTCTCAAGCACCAGAAGACACCAAGAAAATGAATTGTTAACATTTTGATCATTCCATACTGCCATTATAGAGTGAGGAATTCAGAATCTTATCACATACTGGCCCATTCTTCATCATGATCATTTCTTCGAACACTTCCATCTCCTCAGAAGAAGGAATAGAAAGGAAACAGGGAAAAATGCAAATGATCCTTAGCCCTTATGCCTCCCTGCTTTCCTTGATCACTCGTAATTCCAACTACATTGATTTTAACACTTGTTCGCTCTATTACCCCTTGTTATTCCATATGTTCTACCTGTCCGATGACAAGGTAGATAAAAGGAGCATCAGACACAGGAATTGGACCATGCCTGCCAAGAGCCAGGGCCTTATGGTGCGCTCCATCCCCCAAGTAACCCCTGGGGTTCCCAGACCTGCAGAGGCCGCCACTACCCTGTCAGCTAGGTTGCTGAGCTTTGGGCAGAGCCTACTTCTCAGCCCCAGCTCCCTGGGCTTCTCCCCCCACTGACTGTGACAGAAATTTGTGACTCAGGGGCTGTGGTCCCTTTGCTTTTTTCTTTTATTCCTGTGTCTTGCTTACTCTTCTCAAGCACCAGAAGATAACAAAGAAAAGGAAATGTTCATAGTTTGACATTCTGTTCTGCCATTATAGAATGAGGAATTCAAATATCATCACATACTGACACATTCATCATCATGATCATTTCTTGAAACACTTCCATCCTCTCAGAAGGAGAAATAGAAAGGAAATAAGGAAAAGCTGTGCAAGTACCATAACCCTTACGCCTCCCTCCTTTATTTGGTCACTAGCACTACCAACTACATTGATATTAACACTTGTTCCCTCTACTACTTTTTGTTATTCCATATGTTCTACTGTCTGTTGACAAGGTAGTTAAATGGAGCATCATACACAGGGATTAGCATCTGCCTGCCAGGAGCCAGGGCCTGATGGTGTGCTCAGGCACCCAAGAACTTCCTGGGGTTCCCAGACCTGTAGAAGCCACCACCACCGTGTCGGCCAGGTGGCTGTGCAGAAGGTGGTCTCCTGCTCAGTTCCACCTCCCCGAGCTCCTCTCCCCACTGACTGTGACAGACCTTTCTGAAGCAGGGGCTGTTGTTATTGTAAATTTTTCTTTTATTCTCGTTTCTTACTTACTCCTTTCAAGCACCAGAAGACACCAAAGAAAAGGAAACATTCTTATTTTGATTATTCCATTCTGCCATTTTAGAATGAGAAATTCAGAATCTCATCACATACTGGCAAATTCATCATCATGATCATTTCTTGGAACACTTCCCTCCTCTCAGAAGGACAAATAGAATGGAAACAGGGAAAATCTGCTCGCGTACCATCACCTTTACGCTTTCCTACTTTCTTTGATCGCTAGTTACCCAACTAAATTGATTGTAACATTTATTTTCTCTATTACTCATTGTTATTCCATACATTCTACCTGTCCGTTGACAAGGTAGATAAAAGAAGCATCAGACACAGGGATTGGCCTCTGAAAGCCATGAGTCAGGGCCCACTGGTGCACTCTGGCACCCGAGAACCCCCTGGGAACCCCAGACCAGCATGTGCCTCAAATGAACTGTCGGGCAGTCAAACAGGCATTTTGTGGGGCCTCCTGCTCAGTTCCACCTCTGCTCCTCCTCCCCCACTGACTGCAACAGACCTCTGTGACACAGAGAATGTAGCCCTTTGATTTTTTCTTTTATTCTGTTGTTTACTTACTCTTCTCAAGCACCAGAAGACACGAAATTAAAGGAAATGTTCTTATTTGATCATTCCGTTCTGCTGTTATAGAATGAGGAATTCAGAATCTCATCACATACTGGTACATTCATTATCATGATCATTCCTGGAACACTTCCAAACTCTCAGAAGGAGAAATAGAAATGAAACAGGGAAAAACAGTGCATGTACCATAGCGCTTATGCCTCCTTCCTTTCTTTGATCACAAGCATTCCCAACTACATTGATTTTAACAATTGTTCCCTCTTACTCATTGTTATTCCATACGTTCTTCCTGTCTGTTGACATGGTAGATAAAAGGAGCATGAGACAGAGGGATTAGCATATGCCTTCCAGGAGCCCAGGCCCGATGGTATGCTCCAGCACCCGAGAAACCCCTGGGGTTCCCTGACCCTCAGATACGGCCACTACACTATCGGCCAGGTGACTGGGCTGCAGCCGGGGTTCATGAACAGCTCCACCTCCCAGGGATCCTCCACCCACTGATCCGACAGACCTTTGTGATGCAAGGGCCGTGTTCCCTGTGATTTTTTTTTTTATTCTCGTATCTTGCTTACTCTTCTAAAGCACCAGAAGACACAAAATAAAGGAAATGTTCATGTTTTGATCATTCTGTTCTGCCATTATAGAATGAGGAATTCAGAATCTCATCTCATCTGGTACATTCATCATCATGATCAGTTCTTGGAATCCTTCCATCCTCTCAGAAGGAAAAATAGAAAGGAAAAGGGAAAATCTGTGCAGGTACCATAGCCCTTATGCTGCCCTCCTTTCTTTGATTGCAAGCATTCCAACTACATTTATTTTTTTAACTCAGCACAATCCAGGATTTCTGTCCCACGTTGTCAGGAATGTCCACACCCTTGGGAATTATGTCCCATGTAGAGAGGGGGAGGGTGGTGAGACTGCTCGTCATGTTGCATTGAGAGAGAGGCCACATCTGAGCAACAAAAGAGGCTCTCTTGAGGGTGACTCTTAGGCCTAAATTTTAAGTAGACTTCACCTATCCTTTGTGGGGTTAAGTTTCATATGAACAAACCCCAAGACTGAGGGCTCAGCCTATAGCTTTGGTTGTACACACTGCTTGTTAGAATATCAAGAATTCAACTTGGGGAATTTGAATTCTCCCACTCTCACCATTCCCCAAAGGGGGGTTGCAAATACTTTTCCAGTCACTGATCAAATCATTTCGGGATTCACTGGGGCATCACTTTGGACAAACCAAGAAAATCTCATGTCCTGCCTGAAATTCCAAGTACTTATGACATTCAATCAAACTATCTACATGAGTCATATTAGGAAATGCTCTAGTCAAAATATGAATTTTGTA
This sequence comes from Tamandua tetradactyla, assembly GCF_023851605.1. Classification (NCBI taxonomy): domain Eukaryota; kingdom Metazoa; phylum Chordata; class Mammalia; order Pilosa; family Myrmecophagidae; genus Tamandua; species Tamandua tetradactyla. The sequence continues at coordinate 232,893 of NW_027518407.1, read as the reverse complement.
ACAATAAACTTTTTCTACTTTAATCTCACACATAAGGTGACATTTTAAAGTATTAATTATCTATTTTCAGCGCCCTGAAATAATGACATTCCTTTGTTCTTCCTCAAGCAAAAGAATTTTTAAAATTTGTACATTGTACATTTCACTGTTATTATACACTCTAGGCATTTCTAGATTATATCATCTCGATCTTTAACATCTATCTTTCTTTCTTATTTCATTTATGTCTTCAGCCCTCCTCCCTCTATCATTCTCACATGCAACTTCATTCAGTGTTTTAACATATTTACATTAGAGTTAGGTAGTATTGTGCTGTCCATTTTTGAGTTTTTGTATCCAGTCCTGTTGCACAGTCTGTATCCTTTCAGCTCCAATTACCCAATTTCTTACCTTATTTCTAACTCCTGATGGTCTCTCTTAGCATTGACTTATTCCAAGTTTATTAACTAATGGCAGTTCATATCAGTGAGACTATACAGTATTTGTCCTTTAGTTTTTGTCTAGTCTCACTCAGCATAATGTTCTCAAGGTTCATCCATGTTGTTACATACTTCAAGAGTTTATTCAGTCTTAAAGCTGCATAATATTCCATTGTATGTATACACCACAGTTTGTTTAGACACTCATCTGTTGATGGACATTTTGGCTGGTTCCATCTCTTTGCAATTGTAAATAATGCTACTGTAAGTATTGGTGTGCAAGTGTCTGTTTGTGTCTTTGCCCTTAGGTCCTCTGAGTAGACACGTAGCAATGATATTGCTGGGTCATATGGCAATTGTATATTCAGCTTTTTGAGGAACCGCGAAACTGTCTTTCCCAGTGGTAGCACCATTTGACATTCCCACCAACAGTGAATAAGTGTGCCTCTTTCTCCACATCCTCTCCAGCACTTGTCATTTTCTGTTTTGTTGATAATGGCCATTCTGGTGGGTGTGAGATGATATCTCATTGTGGATTTAATTTGCATTTCTCTAATGGCCGGGACATTGAGCATCTCTTCATGTGCCTTTTGCCATTTGTATTTCCTCTTCTGAGAAGTGTTTGCTCAAGACTTTTTTACATTTTGTAATTGCGTTGGCTGTCTTTTTGTTGTTGAGTTGAACAATCTCTTTATAAATTCTGAATACTAGACCTTTATCTGATATGTCATTTCTAAATATTGTCTTCCATTGTGTAGGCTGTCTTTTTACTTTTTGATGAAGTTCTTTGATGCACAGAAGTGTTTAATTTTGAGGAGTTCCCATTTATTTATTTATTTATTTCTTCAGTGCTTTCTTTAGGTGTAAGGTCCATAAAACCACTTCCAATTATAAGATTTTAGATATCTCTAAATTTTCCTCTAACTGTTTTATGGCCTTAGACCTAATGTTTAGATATTTGATGCATTTTGAGTTAACTTTTGTGTAGGGTGTGAGATACGGGTCTCTTTCATTTTTTGCATATGGATATCCAGTTCTCTAGGCACCATTTATTGAAGAGACTGTTCTGTCCCAAATGAGTTGGCTTGACTGCCTTATCAAAGATGAAATGTCTATAGATGAGATGGTCTATATCTGAGCACTCTATTTGATACCATTTGTCAATATATCTATCTTTAGGCGAGTACCATGCTGATTTGACCACTGTTGCTTCATACTATGCCTTAAAGTCAGGCAGCACGAGACCTCAAGCTTCGTTTTTTTTCCTCAAGATACTTTTAGCAATTTGGGGCACACTGCCCCTCCAGATAAATTTGCTTATTGGTTTTTCTATTTCTGGAAAGTAAGTTATTGGATTTTGATTGGTAGTGTGTTGAATCCGTCAATCAATTTAGGTAATTGACATCTTAACTATATTTAGTCTTCCAATCATGAACATGGTATGCCCTTCCATCTATTTCGGTCTTCTGTGATTTCTTTTAACGTTTCTTGTAGTTTTCTTTGTATAGTCTTTTGTCTCTTTAGGTAAATTTATTCCTAAGTATTTTATTCTTTTAATTGCAATTGTAAATGGAATTCGTTTCTTGATTTCCCCCTCTGCTTGTTCATTGCAGTGTATAGAAACACTCAGATTTTTGAATGTTGATCTTGTAACCTCCACTTTCTGTACTCGTTTATTAGCTCTAGTAGTGTTGCTGTGGATTTTTCGGTTTTTGACATATAGTATCATATCATTTGCAAACAGTGATAGTTTTACTTCTTCCTTTCCAATTTTGATGCCTTGTATTTCTTTTTCTCATCTAATTGCTCTGGCTAACTTCCAACACGATGTTGAATAACAGTGGTGATTGTGGACATCCTTGTCTGTTCCTGATCTTATGGGAAAAGGTTCCAGTTTTTCCCCATTGAGGATGATATTAGCTGTGGGTTTTTCACATATTCCCTTTATCATTTTTCTGAATTCCCTTGTATTCCTATCCTTTGAAGTGTTTTCAACAGGAAAGGATGTTGAATTTTGTCAAATGCCTTCTCTGCATCAATTGAGATGATCATGTGATTTTTCTGCTTTGATTTTTGATATGGTGTATTACATTAATTGATTTTCTTATGTTGAACCATCCTTGCATACCTGGGATGAATCCTACATCTTCATGATGCATAATTCTTTTAATGTGTTGCTAGATCAGATTTGCTAGAATTTTGTTGAGGATTTTTGCATCTATATTCATTAGAGAGATTGGTTTGTAGTTTACTTTTTTGTAATATCTTTGCCTGTTTTGGTATGAGGGTGATGTTGGCTTCATAGAATGAATTAGGTAGCTTTCCCTCCACTTCATTTTTTTGAAGAGTTTGAGCAGCATTGGTACTAATTCTTTCTGGAATGTTTGGTAGAATTCACATGTGAAGCCATCTGGTCCTGGACTTTATTTTTTGGAAAGCTTTTTAATGACTGATTCAATTTCTTTGCTTGTGATTGGTTTGTTGAGGTCATCATTTCTTCTTGATTCAAAGTTGGTTGTTCATGTCTTTCTAGGAAGTTGTCCATTTCATCTACATTGTTGTATTTATTAGCATAAAGTTGTTCATAGTATCCTGTTATTACCTCCTTTATTTCTGTGAGATCAGTGGTTATATCTCCTCTTCCATTTCTGATCTATCCTCTCTCTTCCTTTCGTCAATCTTACTAAGGGCCCATCAATCTTATTTTCTCATAGAACCAATTTTTGTTTATATTGATTTTCTCAATTGTTTTCATGTTTTCAATTTCATTTATTTCTGCTCTAATCTTTGTTATTTCTTTCCTCTTGCTTGCTTTGGAGTTAGTTTGTTGTTCTTTCTCCAGTTCTTCCAAGTGGACAGTTGTTCTAGTTTGCTAGCTGCCAAATGCAACACACCAGAGATGGATTGCCTTTTAATAAAAGAGGATTTATTTTGTTGGTTCTTCAGAAGAAAGGCAGCTAACTTTCCACTGAGGTTCTTTCTTACGGAAGGAACAAGATGTTCTCTGCTTGTCTTCTTTTCAGGCCTGGGTTCCAAAAACTTTCCCCGGGGTGACTTTTTCTGCATCTCCAAAGGCCTGGCTGAGCTGCTGGTGCTGAGATGAGGAATGCTGAGCTACTGGTCATGCAACATTGTGCTCTCTCATTTAAGCACCAGCCAATTAAGTCAAATGTCACTCATTGTAGCAGACACACCTCCTAGCCGACTGCAGATGTAATTAGCAAAGATGAGGTTCACATACCATTGGCTTGTGTCCGCAGCAACAGAAGTAGGTATGCTCACCTGGCCAAGTTGACAACTGAATCTAACTAACACACCCCGTATTTACCACGTGCAATTCCAGCTGAGAGAGAATCCCTGACTGTGTTCACCATGTGCCTTCTCACTAGAGAGAGAAACCCTGAACTTCATCGGCCTTCTTGAAAAAGGTATCCTTCCCTGGATGCCTTTGATTGGACATTTCAATACACTCATTTTAACTGGGACATTCTCTTGGCCTTAGATGTGTAAACTAGCAGCTCATTAAATTCCCCTTATTAAAAGCCATTCCATCTCTGGTATATTGCATTCAGGAAGCTGGCAAACAAGAACAGGCACATTCATCATCATGATAATGTCTTTGAACATTTCCATTCTCAGAAGGAGAAATAGAAAGGGAAAGGGAAAAACTGTGCACGTACCAGAGCCTTTTGCCCCCTCCTTTCTTTGATCACTAGCATTCCCTACTACATTGATTTTAACACCGTTCCCTCTGTTAATCATTTTTATTCCATACGTTCTATTTTTCCACTGACATGGCAGACAAAAAGACCATCAGACACAGATATTGGCTTCTGCCTGTCAGGAGCCCGGGCCCGATGTTGCACTCTGAAACACAAGAACCCCCTGGAGTTCCCTAACATGTAAATGAAGCCACAGCCCTGTTGGCTGGGCAGTGGGCAGGGCCTCATGCTCATCTCCACCTCCCTGGGCTCCTTCTGTACTGACTGCTACAGAACTTTGTGATGCAGGGGCTGTGGTCCCTGTGATTTTTTCTTTTATTGTAGTGTTTTACTTACTGTTCTCAAGCACTGGAAGACAGCAAAGAAAAGGATACATTCCTATTTTAATCATTGCTTTCTGTTATACAATGAGAAATTCAGAATATCATCACATATTGCACATTCTTCATCATGATCATTATTTTGAACATTTCCATCCTCTCAGAAAGAGAAATAGAGAGGAAACAGGGTAAAGCTGCACACATATGATACCCCTTACACCTCACTCTTCTTTGATGCTAGCATTCCCAACTACATTGATTTTAACATTTTTTCACACTCTTACTCATTTCTATTCCATACGTTCTACCTGTCTGTTGTCAAGGAAGCTAAAATGAACATCAGACACAGGGATGTCCTCTGCCTGTCCAGAGAGTGAGGCCCATGGTGTGCTCTTGCACCAGAGAACCCCCTGGGGTTCCCTGACATGCAGGTGCCTCAAACACCCTGTCAGCTGTGTGTCTTGGCCATGTGTGGCCTCCTGCTTAGCTCCTCCTCCCTGGGTTCTCCCCCAATGAGTGCAGCAGACATTTGTGATGCAGGGTCTTAGGATCCTGTGCTTCTTTCTTTCCTTTTTGTGTTTTATTTACTGTTTTCAAGCACCAGAAGACACCAAAGAAAAGGAAACATTCCTATTTTGATCATTGATTTCTGCTGTTATACAATGGGAATACAGAATGTCATTACATATTGCACATTCATCATCATGATCATTACTTCAAACATTTCCATCCTCTCAGAAAGAGAAATAGAGAATAAACAGGGTAAAGCTGCATAAATACCATAGCCCTTACACCTCCCACTGTTCTTGAACGCTAGCATTCCCAACTACATTGATTTTAACATTTGGTTCCTCCTTACTCATTTCTATTCCATAGGTTCTTCCTGTCTGTCAACAAGGTAGCTAAAAAGAGCATCAGACACAGGGATTGGTCCCTGCCTGTCAGGATCCCATGCCTAATGGTGCTCCAGCACCAGAGATCCCCTGGGGTTCCCTGATCTGCAGGTCAAGCCACTGCCCTCTCAGCCATTCGGCTGGGAATTATGTGGGGCCTTACTCTCAGGTCAACCCCTGTGCACCACCCCCCACTGACTGTGACAGACATTTGTGACACTGGGGCTCTTGTCCCTGTGCTTTTTTTTTTATTTTTGTTTTACTTACTGTTCTCAAGCACCAGAAACACCAAAGAAAAGGAAATGTTCTATTTTGACCATTCCATTCTGCTGTTATACAATGAGGAAATCAGAATGTCATTACATATTGCACATTCATCATCATGACCATGATTGGAACACTTCCTTCTTCTCAGAAGGAGAAATAGAGAGGAAACAGGAAAAAAACTGTGCACATAACATAGTGCTTATGTCTCCCACCATTCCTTAATCGCTAGCATTACCAACGACATTGATTTTAACATTTGTTCCTCTTTTACTCATTTTATTTTACTTGTCTGTTGACAAGGTAGCTAAAAGGAGCATCAGACACAGGGATTGGCTTCTGCCTTTCAGAATCCTGGGCCCGACGGTGTGCTCTGGCACCAGAGAACCCCCTGTGGTTCCCTGACAGGCAGATGCCACCATCGCATTGTCAGCCATGTGGAAGGGCAGAGGGTGGTGCCTCACGCTCAGCTCAACCTCCCGTCTCCTCCCCCCACTCGCTGCGACAGACAATTGTGATGCAGGGGTTGTGGTCCTTGTGATTTTTTCTTGTATTTTTTGTTTTACTTACTGTTCTCAAGCACAAGAAGACACCAAAGAAAAGGAAAAGTTCCTATTTTGCTCATTCCATTCTGCAGTTATACAATGAGGAATTCAGAATGCCATCAGATATTGCACATTCATCATCATGATCATTATTTGGAACATTTCCATCCTCTCAGAAGGAAAAGTAGTGAGGAAACAGGGAAAAACTGCACACATAACTTAGCCCTTTCGCCTCCCACCATTCTTTGATCACTAGCATTCCCAACTACATTGATTTTAACAATTGTTCCCTATCTTACTTATTTGTATTACTAACATTGTACCTGTCTGTTGACAAGATAGCTAAAAGGAACATCAAGCACAGGAATTGATCTCTGCCTGTCAGAAGCCCAGCACTGATGGTGTGCTACAGCACTAGAGAACCCTGGGCTTCTGTGACCCGCAGGTGAACCCACCGCCCTATTGGCTGGGCGGCTGCACATAGCTGAGGACTCCTGCAAAGCTCCTCCTCCCTGGGCTCCTCCAACCACTGACTGTGACAGACATTTGTGATGCAAGGGCTGTGATCCCTGGATTTTTTCTGTTATTTTCATGTTTTCCTTACTGTTCTCAAGCACCAGAATACACAAAAGAAAATGATATGTTACTATTTTGATCATTCTGTTCTTTCGTTTACAATGAGGAACTCAGAATGTCATCACATATTGCATATTCATCAACATGATCATTACTTGGAACATTTCCATCCTCTCAAAAAGAGAAATAGTGAGGAAACAGGAAAAACTTTGCACATGCCATAGCCATTACACCTCCCACCATTCTTTCATTGTTAGCATTCCCAACTCTATTGATTTTAGCATTTGTTTCCTCTCTTACTCATTTCTATTCCATAGGTTCTTCCTGTCTATTGAAAAGGTAATTAAAAGAGAATCAGACATAGGGATTAGCCTCTGCTTATCAGGAGCCTGGGCCCAACATGCACTCTGGCACCAGAAAAACCCCTGGGGTTCCCTGACCCTCAGGTGCCTCCACGACACTGTCATCTGAGCGGCTGGGCAAGGGTCAGGGCCTCCTTCTCAGCTCCACCTCCTCGGGCTTCTCTCCCCACTGACAATAACAGAAACTTGTGTCACAGTGGCTGTGGTCCCTGTGCTTTTTTCTTTCATTTTCGTGTTTAATTACTGTTCTTAAGCACCAGAAGACACCAAAGAAAAGTAAATGTTCCTATTTTGATCCTTCCATTCTGCCTTTATACAATGAGGAATTCAGAATGTGATCACATATTTCACATTCATCATCATGATAATTACTTGTAACATTTACCTCCTCACAGAAGAGAAATAGCAAGGAAATAGGCAAAAATTGCATATATACCATAACCTTTATGTCTCTTACCATTCTTTGATCACTAGCATTCACAACTGCATTTATTTCAACATTCGTTCCCTCTCTTACTCATTTCTATTCCAAACGTTCTTCCTATCTGTTGACATGGTATCTAAAAGGAACATCAGACACAGCGATTGGCCCCATAAGACATGAAAGTAAAAGAAAAAATTCACAGGGTCCACAGCCCCTGCCTCACAAATGTCTGTCACAGTCAGTGGGGATGAGCCCGGGAATGTGGAGCTGAGCAGGAGAACCCGCCCACCACCAGGGTTCATGGCCAAGAAGGCTGAGGCTGCATCTGTGGGTCAGGGAATCCCACGGGGTTCTCGAGTGCTAGAGCACACCATGGGGCCCATGTTCCTGACAAGCAGAGGCCAATCCCAGTGTTGATCTTTTTTATCAATCTTGTCAATGGACAGGTAGAACTTATGGAATAAAAATGATTAATAGAGAGAACAAGAGTTAAAATCAGTGTAGTTGGGAATGCTAGTGATCAAAGAAAGGAGGAAATATATGGGCCATTGTATGTGCACAGTTGTTCCTGTTTGCTTTCTATTTCTCCTTCTGAGATGAGAAAATGCTCTAAGAAGTGATCGATGATGAATATGCCAGTATGTGATAAGATTCTCAATCTCTCATTCTATAATGGCAGAACAGAATGATCAAAATAGGAACGTTTCCTTTTCTTTGATGCTTTTCTGGTGCTTCAGAACAGTAAGTATGACACGAAAATCAAAGAAAAAATCTCAGGGAGCACAGCCCCTGCATCATAAATATCTGTCACAGTGATTCTGGGAGGAGCCTGGGGAGGTCCAGCTGAGCAAGAGGCCCACCCACTGCAAAATGTCCAGTAGATAGGGAGGTGGTGGCATCTGGGAACAGGGAACCCCAGGGGGTTCTTGGGTGCTGAAGCACACCATCGGGACTGGGCTCCTGATAATCAGAAGCCTATCCCTGTCTGATGCTCCTTTTCTCTACCTTTTCAATGGACAGGTAGAATATATGGAATAAAAATGAGTAATAGAGGGAACAATTGTTAAAATCAATGTACTTGGCAATGCTAGCAAACAAAGAAAGGAGGAAGGCATAAGGGCTATAGTACGTGTACAGTTTTTCCTGTTACTTTTCTATTTCTCCTCCAAGAGGATGGAAATATTCCTAGAAATGATAATGATGATGAATGTGACAGTATGTTATGATATTCTGAAATCCTCAATCTATAACAGCAAAACAGAATGACCAAAATAAGAATGTTTCCTTTTCTTTGGTGCCTTCTGCTGCTTCAGAACAGTAAGTAAGACACGTAAATAAAATAAAAAATCACAGGGAGCACAGCCCTGTGTCAGAAATATCTGTTGTAATGAGTGTGGGGAAGAGCCCTGGGAGGTTTAGCTGGGCAGGAGTCCCAGCCCACTGCTTAGCCACCCAGCCAAAATAGTGGTGGAAGCTTCTGTTTGTCAGGGAAATCAAGGGTGTTCTCAGGTGTCAGAGTGCACTATCAGGCCTGGGCTTCTGACAGGCCAAGGCCAATCCCTGTGTCTGATGTTCCTTTTATCTACCTTGTCAACAGACAGGTAGAACATATGACTAAAAATGAGTAATAGAGGGAACAAGTGTTAAAATCAATGTAGTTGTGAATGCTAACAATCAAAGAAAGGAGGTAGACATAAGGACTATGGTACCTGTGAAGTTTACCCTGTTTTCTTTCTATTTCTCCTTCTGAAAGGATGAAAATGTTCCAAGAAATGATCACGATGATGAATGTGCCAGTATGTGATGAAATTCTGAATTCCTCATTCTATAATGGCAGAACGTAGTGATCAAAATAAGAAAGTTTCCTTTTGTTTGGTGTCTACTGGTGCTTGAGAACATTGAGTAAGACAAGAAAATAAAATTAAAAATCACAGGGACTAAAGCTGCTGTGTCACAAAGGTCTGTCACAGTCAGTGTTGGCAGAGCCTGGGGTGGTGGAACTGAGCAGGAGACCCCACCCACTGCCCAGCAGCCTGGCCAACTGTTTGGTGGTGTCATCTGCTTCACAGGGCACACAGGGGATTTTCAGGTGCCAGAGAGCACAATAGGGCCCAGGCTACTCACAGGCAGGAACCAATCCCTGTGTCTGAGGCTCCTTTTTTGTACCTTGTCAATGGACAGGTAGAACATGTGGAAAAAAGGAGTAATAGAGTGAACAATTGTTAAAATCAATTTGTTTGGTAATGCTAGCAATCAAAGAAAAGAAGGAGGCATAATGGCTATATTACATGCACAGTTTTCCCTGTTTCCTTTCAATTTCTCATTCTAAGATGATGGAAATGTTCAGAGAAATGTTCATGAAAATGAATGTGCCAGTATGTGATGAGATTCTGAATTCCTTATTCTATAACGGCAGAACACAATGATTAAAATAGGAACATTTCTTTTTCTTTGGAGTCTTCTTGTGCTTGGGAACAGTAAGTAAGACACGAAAATTAAAGAAAAAAATCACAGGGACCACAGCCTCTGCGTCACAAATGTCTGTTGCAGTCCATGGGGGGATTTGCCCGGGGATGTGGACATAAGCAAAAGTCCCCGGCCACAGCCCAGCTGGACAGCCAACAGGGCAGTTGCAGCATCTGTGTGTCAAGGAACCCCAGGGGGTTCTCGGGTGCTGGACCACACAATCGAGATTGGGCCCCTCAAAGGCAGAGACCAATCCCTGTATCTGATGCTCCTTTTATATGCCTTATCAACATACAGGTAGAATGCATGGAATAAACATGAGTAATAAAAGGAACAAGTGTTAAAATCAATGTAAGTGGGGAATGCTAGCACTCAAAGAAAAGAGGGAGGACTGAGGGCTAAGGTATGTGTGCATTTTTTCCTTGTTTCGTCTCTATCTCTTCTTCTGAGAGGATGGAAATGTTCCAAGAAATGATCGTGATGATGAATGTGCCAATATATGATGAGATTCTGAATTCCTCATTCTATAATGGCCGAACAGAGTGATCAAAATAGGAATGTTTCCTTTTCTGAGGTGGTTTCTTGGGCTGGAAAACAGTAAGTAACACACGAAAATTAAAAAAAAACCCAGGGACCACAGCACCTGCCTCACAAATGATGGTAAATGTCAGTAGGGTGAGGAGCCCAGGAAGGTTGAGCTGAGCCAGTGGCCCTTCCCACTGCCTATAAATCTAGCTGACAGGGCAGTGACAGAATCTGTGGGTCAGGAAAAATCAGGGGGTATTCGGGTGTCGGAGCACAACATTGGTCCTGTGCTCTTGGCAGGCAGAGGCCAATCCCTGGGTCTGATGCTCCTTTTATCTACCTTGTCAACAGACAGATAGAACGCATGGAATAAATATGAGTAATTGAGGGAATAAGTGTTAAAATCAGTGTAGTTGGGAATGTTAGCAATCAAAGTAAGGAGGGAGGTGTAAGGACTATGGTACATGTGAAGTTTTTTCCTGTTTCCTTTCTATTTCTCCTTCTGAGAGGTTGGAAATGTTCCAGAAATGATCATGATGGTGAATTTTCAAGAATGTGAAGAGATTCTGAATTCCTCATTCTATAAAGACAGAACGGAATGACCAAAATAGGAACACTTCGTTTTCTTTGGTGTTTTCTGGTGCTTGAGAAGAGTAAGTAAGACACGAAAATAAAAGAAAAAATCACAGGGTCCAAAGCCCCTGTGTCAGAAAGGTCTGTCATAGTCTTTGGGAGGGTGGAGCCTGGGGAGGTGGACCTGATAAAGAACCTTACCCACTGCCCAGCCACATGGAGGACAGGGTGGTGGCAGTATCGGTGGTTCAGGGAACCCTAGGGGGTTCTCGGGTGCCAGTGTGCACCATCTGGCCAGGCCCCTCACAGGCAGAGGCCAATCCCTGTGTCTCATTCTCCTTTTGTCAATGGACAGGGGGAACTTATGGAATAAAAATGAGTAATAGAGGGAACAAGTGTTAAAATCAATGGATTTGGGAATTCTAGCGATCAAAGAAAGGAGGGAGGTGTAAGGGCTATGGAACATGCACAGATTTTCCCTGTTTCCTCCTGAGAGGATAGAAACAGTTCCAAGAAAAGATCATGATGATGAATGTGCGAGTTTGTGATGAGATTCTGAATTACTCATTCTATAATGGCAGAAAGGAATGATCAAAATAGAAACGTTTCTTGATCTTTGGTGGGTTCTGGTGCTTGAGAACAGTAAGATACGAAAATAAAAGAAAATATTATGGAGATCACAGTCCGTGAGTCAAATGATCTGTTGCAGTAAGTGGGAGGCAGAGACTGGGTAGGTGGAGCTGAGCAGGAGGCCCCCCCACTGCCCAGTCGCCGCCGAATGGGCGATTGGAGGCATCTGCATTTCAGGGAACCCCAGGGGGTTCTCGGTGCTGGAGCACACCATCAGGCCTGGGCAGCTGGCAAGCAGAGGCCAATCACTATGTCTGATACTCTTTTAACTACCATACCAATGGAGAGGTAGAACGTATGAAATAAAAATGAGTAATAGAGGGAACAGGTGTTTAAATCAATGTAGTTGTGTATGCTAGTGATCAAATAAAGGGGTAGGCATAAGGGCTATGGTACGAATGCAGTTTTCCCCTGTTTCCTTTCTATTTCTCCTTCTGAGAAGATGGAAATGTTCGAAGAAATACGAATGTGCCAGTATGTGATGAGAATCTGAATTCCTCATTCTATAACAGCAGAAAGGAATGATCAAAACAGATCATTTCCTTTTCTTTGGTGTCTTCTGGTGCTTGAGAAGAATAAGTAAGAAACAAAAATAAAAGAAAAAGTCACAGGGACCACAGCCCCTGCATAATAAGATAAGTCACAGTCAGAGTTGGAGGAACCAGGGGAGGTGGATCTGAGCAGGGGCCCCACCAAATTCCCAGCAGCTTGGCCATCATGGCTGTGGTGGCATCTGAAGTTCAGGAAACCCCACAGGGTTCTCGGGTGCCGGAGTGCACCATTGGGCTCATGCTACAGGTAGGCAGAGGTCAATCTCTGTGTCTGATGCTCCTTTTATCTACAGTGTCAATGGACAGGTAGAACGTAAGGAATAAAAATTAGTAATAGAGGGAATAAGTGTTAAAATCAATGTAGTTGGGAATGCTATCACTCAAAGAAGGGAGGCATAAGGGCTATGGTACATGCTCAGTTTTCCTTATTTGCTTTCTATTTCTCCTTCTGAAGGGATGGAAGGGTTCAAAGAAATGATCATGAAGATGAATGTGACAAATATGTGATGAGATTCTGAATTCCTCATTCTAAAACAGTAGAAAAGAATGGTCAAAATAGGACCATTTCCTTTTCCTTGATGTCTTCTGGTGGTTGAGAAGGGTAAGTAAGACATGAGAATTAAAGAAAAAATCACAGGGGCCACAGCCCCTTAACCACAAAGGTTGGTTGAAGTCAGTGGGGGGAGGAGCCCGGGAGGTGGAGAGGAGCACGAGGCCCCACCCACTGCCCAGCAGACTGGCCAACAGGGCGGTGGCTGCATCTGCATGTCCGGGAACCCCAAGAGGTTCTTGGGTGCTGGAGCACACCATCAGGCCCTGGCTCCTGTCAGGCAGAGGCCAATCCCTGTGTCTGATGCTCCTTTTATCTACCTTGTCAATGGACAGATAGAACATATGGAATAACAATGAGTAATAGAGAGAACTAGTGTTAAAACCAATGTATTCATTAATGCTAGTGATCAAAGAAAGGTGGGAGGTGTAAGGGTATTGTACATGCACGGTTTTCCCCTGTTTCCTTTTTATTTCTCCTTCTGAGAGGATGGAAGTGTTCCAAGAAATGATCATGATGATGAATGTGCCAGTATGTGATGATATTCTGAATTCCTCATTGTATAAGGGCAGAAGGGAATGATCAAAATAGGAACATTTCCTTTTCTTTGGTGTCTTCTGGTGCTTGAGAAGAGTAAAACATGAGAATAAAAGAAAAAACACAAGGACCAAAGCCACTTTGTCATATAGGTCTGTCGCAGTCAGTGCAGGAAGGAGCCCCAGGAGTGGAGCTGAGCAGGAGACCCTTCCCACTGTCCAACCTTCTGGTAGGCTGGGCAGTACTGGCATCTGTGGATCCGGGAACTCCAGGATGTTCTTGGGTGCCTTAGTGCACCATCATGCCTGGGCTCCTGGCAGGCAGAGGCCAATCCCTTTGTCTGATGTTCTTTTTATCTACCTTGTCAATGGATTAGTAGAACGTATGGAATAACAATGGGTAATATAGGGAACAAGTGTTAAAATCAATGTAGTTGGGAATGCTAGCAATCAAAGAAAGGAGGGAGGCATAAGAGCTATATTACATGCATAGTTTTGCCCTGTTTCCTTGATGCTTCATGATCTGAGAGGATTCAAGTGTTCCAAAAATTATCACGATGCTGAATGTCCAAGTATGTGATGAGATTCTGAATTCCTCATTCTATAACAACAGAACTGAATGATGAAAATAGGACGTTTCCTTTTCTTTGATGTCTTCCGGTGCTTGAGAAGAGTAATTAAGACACGAAAATAAAAGAAAAAATCACAGCGACAACAGCCCTTGTGTCACAAAAGTCTGTTACAGTCAGTGGGGGAAGGAACCCAGGGAGGTGAAGGTGAGCAGAGAGCCCCACCCACAGCCCAGCCACCTGGCCAACAGGTCGGTGGTGGCAACTACGGGTCCAGGAACCCCAGGGGTTCTCGGGTGCAAGAGCACACATTGGGCCTGGGCTCCTGGCAGGAAGATTCGAATCCCTGAGTCTGATGCTCCTGTTATCTTCCTTGTCAATGAACAGGTAGAACTTATGGAATAACAAAGAGAAATAGAAGGAACAAGTGTTAAAATCAATGCAGTTGGGAATGCCCAGCAATCGAAGAAAGGAGGGAGGCATAAGGGCTATAGTACTTGCGATGTTTTTCCCTGTTTCCTTTCTATTTCTCCTTCTGAGAGAATGGAAGTGTTCCAAGAAATGATCATGTTGACAAATGTACCAGTATGGGGTGAGATTCTGCATTTATCGATCTATAATGCCAGAATGGAATGATCCAAACAGGATCATTTCTTTTTCTTTGGTGTCTTCTGGTGCATGAGAAGAGCAAGTAAGACACGAGAATAAAAGGGAAAATCACAGGGACCAAGCTCCTGTGTTGCAAAGGTCTGTTGCAGTCAGTGAGGGGAGGATACCAGGGAAGTTGGAGCTGAGCAGGGGTCCCTGCCCACTGCCTAGCCACCCGGCCGACAGGGTGGTGGAAGCATCTGCAATTCCAGGAACCCAAGGGGTTTTTCTGGTGCTGGAGTGCCCCATTGGTCATGGGCTCCTGGCAGGCAGAGGCCAATCCCCGTGTCTGATGCTCCTTTTATCTACCTTGTAAAATGGACAGGTAGAACGTATTGAATGACAATGAGCAATAGAGGGAGCATGTGTTAAAATCAATGTAGTTGGGAATGCTAGCAATCAAAGAAAGGAGGGAGGCATAAGGGTTATGGTACGTGCTTTGTTTTTCCCTGTTTCCTTTCTATTTCTCCTTCTGAGAAGATAGAAGTGTTCCAGGAAATAATCATCATGATGAATGTGCCAGTATGTGATGATATTCTGAATTCCTCATTCTATAATGGCAGAACGGAATAATCAAAATAAGAATGTTTCCTTTTCTTTATTGTCTTCTTGTGCTTGGGAAAAGTAAGTAAGACCTGAGAATAAAAGAAAAAAATCACAGGGAACACAGACCCTATATCACAAAATTCTGTCACAGTCACTGTGGGGAGGAGCCCAGGGAGGTGGAGCTGTGTATGAGGCCCTGCCCCAACACCAGCCTCCCAGCTGACAGGTCAGAGTTGGCATCTGCTGGTCCAGGAAGCCCAGGGGGTTCTCGGGTGCCAGAGTGCACTATCAGGCCCAGGCTCCTGGCAGGCAGAGGCCAATCCTTGTGTCTGATGCTCCTTTTATCTACCTTTTCAATGGAGAGATAGAACATATGGAATAACAATGAGTAACAGAGGGAAAAACTGTTAAAATGAATGTAGTTCAGAATGCTAGTGATCAAAGAAAGAGAGAGGCATAAGGGCTATGGAACATGCACAGTTTTTCCCTGTTTCCTCTCTATTTCTCCTTCTGAGAGGATGGAATTGTTCCAAGAGATGATCATATCAATGAATGTGCCAGTATGTGATGAGATTCTGAATTCCTCATTCTATAATGGCAGAATGGAATGATCAAAATCGGAATGTTTCCTTTTCCCTGGTGTCTTCATGTGCTTGAGAAAAGTAAGCAAGACACAAGAAAAAAATCAAAGTGACCACAGACCTTGCATCACAAATGTCTGTCGCAGTCAATGGGGTGAGGAGCCTGGGGTGGTTGAGGTGAGTGTGAGGCCCTGCCCACTCACAGCCGCCCAGATGACAGGGCAGTGGCAGCACCTGCAGTCAGGGAACCCCAGGGAGTCCTTTGGTGCTGGAGTGCAACATCAGGCCTGGGCTCATGACCAGTAGAGGCCAATCCTTGTGTCTGATGCTCCTTTTAGCTACCTTGTCAACAGACAGGAAGAAAGTATAGAACAGAATTGAATAAGAGAGGGAACAAATGTTAAAATCAATGTAGATGTGAAGCCTAGCAATCAAAGAATGACTGGAGGTATAAGGGCTACGGTATGTGGGCCTCATTTCCCTGTTTCCTCCCTATTTCTCCTTCTGAGAGGATGGAATTGTTCCAAGTAATGACCATGATGATGAATGTGCAATATGTGATGACATTCAGAATTCCTCATTGTATAACGGCAGAATGCTATGCTCAACATAGGAACGTTTCCCTTCTTTGGTGTCTTCTGGTGCTTGAGAACAGTAAGTAAAGCAGGAAAATAAAAGAAAAAAATAACAGGGACCACAGCCCCTGCATCAAAAATGTCTCTCGCAGTCAGTGGGGGGAGGAAACCAAGGAGGTGGATTTGAGCAGCAGGCCACGACCACTGCCCAGCTGCCTGGCTGGTAGGGCAGTGGCCTCCTGTGCAGGTCAGGGAACCAGAAGGGATTCTCTGGTGATACAGTGCATCATCAGGCCAGGGCTCCTGACAAGGAGAAGCCAATCCCTATGTCTGATGTTCCTTTTAGCTACCTTGTACACAAACAGGTAGAATGTATGGAATAGAAATGAGTAAGAGTGGGGACAAATGTTAAAATCAATCTAGTTTGGAATGCTAGTGTTCAAAGAATGGTGGGAAGCATAAGGGCTGTATTATGGTGCAGTTTTTCCCTGTTTCCTCGCATTTTCTCCTTCTGAGAGGGTGGAAGTGTTCCAAGTAATGATTATGATGATGAAAGTGCAATATGTGATGGCATTCTGAATTCTTGATTGTATAACAGCAGAGCACAATGATCAAAATAGGAATGTTTCCTTTACTTTGGTGTCTTCTGGTGCTTGATAACAGTAAGTAAAAATTGAATATAAAAGAAAAAAGCACAGGGACAACAGCCACAGGGTGACAAATATCTGTTGCAGTCAGAGGGAGAGTTGCTCTGGGCAGTTGACCGGAGGTGAGGCCCTGGATAATTCCCAGTCAAACGGCTGACAGGATGGTGGTTTCACCTGCGGGTCAGCGAATCCCAGGGCGTTCTTGGTGCTGGAGTGGACCATCTGGTCTGGGCTCCTGACAGGCAGGGGCCAATCCCTGTGTCTGATGCTCCTTTTAGCTACCTTGTCGACAGACAGGAAGATCCTATGGAATAGAAATGAGTAAGAGGGGAAATAAATGACAAAATCAATGTAGAGGGGAATGCTAGCATTCAAAGGATGGTGGGAGGTGTAAGGGCTATGGTATGTGTGCAGCTTTACCCTGTTTTCTCTCTATTTCTCTTTCTGAGAGGATGGAAATGTTTGAACTAATGTTCATGATGATGAATGTGCAATATGTGATGACATTCTGAATTCCTCATTGTATAATGGCAGAACACAATGATTAAAATAGGAACGTTTCCTTTTCTTTGTTGTCTTCTGGTGCTTGAGAACAGTAAGTAAAACACGAAAATAAAAGAAAAAATCAGTTACCACATCCCCTGTGTCACCAATGTCTGTCGCAGGCAGTGGGAGGAGGAGCCCGGGGAGGAGGAGCCTGGGGAGGAGGAGCTGAGCAGGAGTCCCAGCCCACAGTCCAGTTGCCTGGACGACAGAGCAGTGGAGGAACCTGTCGGTCAGGGAAACCCAGAGGGCTCTCTGGTGCCAGAGAAGATCATCAGGCAGGCCCTCCTGACAGGCAGAGGCCAATCCCTGTGTCTGATGTTCCTTTTAGCTACCTTGTCAACAGACAGTTAGAACGTGTGGAATAGAAATGAGTGAGAGAGGGAACAAATGTTAAAATCAATGTAGTTGGGAATGATAGTGATGAAAGAACGATGGGAGGCATAAGGGCTAAAATTTGTGAGCAGTTTTTCCCTATTTCCACACTATTTTTCTTACTGAGAGGTTGGAAGTGTTCCAAGAAATGATCAGGATGTTGAATGTGCAAGTATGTGATGACATTCTGAATTCTTCATTGTATAACGGCATAAAACTATGATCAAAATAGGAACGTTTACTTTTCTTTGCTGTCTTCTGGTGCTTGAGAACAATAAGTAAAACACGAAAATAAAAGAAAAAAAATGATAAAACCACAGATCCTGAGTCAAAAATATCTGTGGCAGTCAGTGGGGAGAGGAGCCTTGGGAGGTGGAGCTGAACAGGAGGCCATGCCAACTGCCCAGCCACCTGGCCAATAGGGCGGTGGTGGCACATGAAGTTCAGGGAACCATAGGCGGTTCTCTGATGCTGAAGCACACCATCGGGCCTGGGCTCCTGACAGGCAGAGGCCAATCCCTGTGTCTGATGCTCCTTTAGCTACCTTGTGAACAGACAGGAAGAACATATGGAATAGAAATCAGTATGAGAGGGATTAAATGTTAAAATCAATGTTGTTGGGAAGGCAAGTGATCAAAGAACGGTGGGAGGCCTAAGGGCTGTGGTATGAGTGCAGTTTTTCCCTCTTTTCTCATTATTTCTCCTACTGAGAGTGTGGAAATGTTCCAAGTGATGATCATGATGATGAATGTGCAAGTATGTGATGACATTCTGAATTCTTCATTGTATAACGGCAGTATGGAATGCTCAAAATAGGAATGTTTCCTTTTCTTTGGTGTCTTCTGGCACTTGAGAATTGTAAGTAAAACACGAAGATAAAAGAAAAAAATCACATGGTCCACAGCCCTTGCTTCACAAATGTCTGTCACACTCATTTGGGGGAGGATCCCATAGAGATGGAGCTGAGCGTGAGTCCCCCCCCCAATACCCAGCTGCCATACAGACAGGGAAGTGGCAGCACTTGCGGGTCGGGGAAAAACAGGGGGTTCTCTGTTGCCAGAGCAACACATTGGGCCCAGGTTCATGACAGTCAGGGGTCAATCCATGCGTCTGATGCTCTTTTTACCTACCTTGTCAACAGACGAGTAGTATATATGAATAGAAATGAGTAATAGAGGGAAAATGTTAAAAACAATGTAGTTGGGAATGCTAGCGATTAAAGAATGGTGGGAGTCGTAAGGGCTATGGCATGTGTGCAGTTTTTCCCTGTTTCCTCTTTATTGCTCCTTCTGAGAGGATGGAAATCTTCCAAGTATTTATCATGACTATGAATGTTCAATATGTGATGAAATTCTGAATTCCTCATTGTGTAACAAAAGAACTGAATGATCAAAATAGGAACATTTCTTTTTCTTTGGTGTTTCCAGTGCTTGAGAACAGTAAGTAAACCCTGAAAATAAAAGGAAAATGCACAGGGACCACAGACCCTGCATATCAAATATCTGTTGCAGTCAGTGGGGGAGGAGCCCAGGGTGGTGGAGCTGAGCAGGAGGCCCTACCTACTGTGCAGCCACCGGCCGACAGGGTGGTGGCGGTACCTGCGATTCAAGGAAAAACAGGAGGTTCTCTGGTGCCAGAGCACAGCATTGAGGATGGGTTCCTGACAGGCACGGGTCAATCCCTGGGTCTGATGCTCCTTTAACTACCTTGTGAATAGACAAATAGAATGTATGGAATAGAAATGAGTAAGAGAGGGAAGAAATGTTAAAATCAATGAAGTCGGGAATGCTAGTGAATAAAGAATGGTGGGAGGCACAAGGGCTATGGCATATGCACAGTTTTCCCAGTTTCGTCCCTATTTCTCCTACTAAGAGGATGGAAATGTTCCAAGAAATAATAATGATGATGAATGTACAATATATAATGATATTCTGAATTTCTCATTGTATAACGACAGAATGGAATGATCAAAATAAAAAGGTTTCCTTTTCTTTGGTGTCTTCTGGTGCTAATGAAGAGTAAGTAAAACACGAAAATAAAGGAAAAATCACAGGGACCACAGCCCCTGTGTCATAAATGTCTGTGGCTGTCAGTGGTGGGAGGCACCCGGAAAGGCTGAGCTGGCCATGAGTCCCCGCCCACTGCACTGAGGGTCACGGAACCCCAGGGAGTAATCTGATGCTGGAGCACACCATCAGGTCCAGGCCTCTGACAGGCAGAGGCTAATCCCTGTGTCTGAAATTGCTTTTAGCTACCTTGTCAATAGACAAGTAGAATGTATGGAATAGAAATGACTAATAGCGGGAATAAATGTTAAAATCAATGTAGTTGGGAATGCTAGCAATTAAAGAACATTGGGAGTCATAAGGCTATGGTATGTGTGCAGATTTTCCGTTTTCTCTCTATTTCTCCTCCTGAGAGGATTGAAATGTTCCAGATAAAGATCATGTTGATGAATGTGCAGTATGTGATGACATTCTGAATTCCTCATTGTATAACGGCAGAATGGAATGATAAAATAGGAACATTTCCTTTTATTTGGTAACTTCTGGTGTTTGAGAACAGTAAGTAAAACACGAAAATAAAAGAAAAAATCACATGAACCAGAGCCCAAGCCTCACAAATGTCTGTTGCAGTAAGTGGGGGGAGTAGCCTGGGGAGGTGGAGCTGAGGAGGACGCACCGCCCACTGCCAAGCTGCCCAGGCCACAGGGCGGTGGCATCACCTGTGGGTCAGGGAATGCCAGGGGTTTCTCTGGTGCCAGAGAAAAACATTGGGCCTGGGCTCCTGACAGGCAGAGGCCAATTCCTGTGTCTGATGCTCTTTTTAGCTACCTTGTTAACAGACAGGAAGGACGCATGGGATAGAAATGAGTAAAAGAGGGACCAAATGTTGAGGTCATTGTAGTTGGGAATGCTAGTGATCAAAGAAAGTTTGGAGGCATAACGGTGATGGTATGTGTGCAGCTTTTCCCTGTTTCCTCTCTATTCCTCCTTCTGAGAGGATAGAAATGTTCCAAGTAATGATCATGATGATGAATGTGCAATACATGATGATATTCTGAATTCCTCAATGTATAACGGCAGAATGGAATGATCAAAATAGGACGTTTCATTTTCTTAGGTGTCTTCTGGTGCTTGAGAACAGTAAGTAAAAGACAAATATAAAAGAAAAAAGCACAGGGACCACAGCCCCTGCATCACAAATATCTGTCGCGGTTATTGTTATAAGGAGCCCGGGTAGCTATAGCTGAGTAGGAGGCCCCACCCACAGCCAAGCCTCCCAGTGGACAGGTGGTGGCAGTGTCTGTGGGTCAGGGATGTTCAGGGGGCTATTGGGTGCTGGAGCCAACCATTAGGCCTGGGCTCCTGATAGGCACGGACCTATCCCTGTGTCTGATGTTCTTTTTACTACTTTGTCAAAGGACAGAAAGAATGAATGGAATAAAAATGGATAATAGAGGGGACGAGTGTTAAGATCAGTGTAGTTGGGCATGCTAGTGATCAAAGAAAGTGGGGAGGATGAGGGTTATGCTACATGTGCAGTTTTTCCCTGTTTCCTTTCTGTTTCTCCTTCTGAGAGAATGGAAATGTTCTAAGAAATGATCATGATGATGAATATGCCAGTATGTGATGAGATTCTGAATTCCTAATTCTATAAAGGCAGAATGGAAAGATCAAAATAAGGACATTTTCTTTTTTTGTTGTCTTGTGATGCTTGAGAAAAGTAAGTGAGACACGAAAATAAAAGAAAAAATCACCGGGACCACTGCCCTAGCATCACAAAGTTCTGTCACAACCAGTGGGGTGAGGAGCCTGGGGAGGTGGAACTGAGCAGGAGGTCCCGCCATGTGCTCAACTGCCAGGCCGAAAGATCGGTGGCAGTATCTGCGGGTCAGGGAAGCCCAGGGGGTTTTCGGGTGCTGGGGCACACCAATAGGCCTGGGCTCCTGGCAGGCAGAGACCAATCCATGTGTCTGACGCTCCTTTTATCTACCTTGTCAATGGGCAGGTAGAACGTATTGAATAAAAATGAGTAATAGAGGGGACAAGTGTTAAAATTAATGTGATTGGGAATGCTAGGGATCAAAGTAAGGAGGGAAGAGAAAGGGAGATGTTACGTGAGCAGTTTTTACCTGCTTCTTTTCTATTTCTCCTTCTGAGAGGATGGAAATATTCCAATAAATGACCATGATAATGAATGTGTCAGTATATGATGAGATTCTGAATTCCTCACTCTATAATGGCAGAATGGAAGGATCAAAATTGGAACGTCTCATTTTCTTTGTTGTCTTCTGGTCCTTGAGAAGAGTAAGTAAGACAAGAAAATAAAAGAAAAAATCACAGGAAACTGAGAACCTGCATCACAAAGTTCTGTCACTGTCAGATGGTTTAGGAGCCCACTGAGGTCTAGCTGAGCAAGAGGTCCCACCCACTGCCCAGCAGCTTTAAGACAGTTCGGTGGTGACCTCTCTGGGTCATGGAACCCCAGGTGGTTCTTGGTTGATGGAGCACACCATCGAGCCCAGGCTCCTGGCAGGCAGAGGCCAATCCCTGTGCCTGATGCTCCTTTTATTCACCTTGTCAATGGAGAGGCAGAACATATTTAATAAAAATGAGTAATAAAGGGAACAAGTGCTAAAATCTATGTGTTTGAGAATGCTAGTGATCAAAGAAAGGAGGGAGGCATAAGGGCTATGGCACATGCACAGTTCTTTCCTGTTTCCTTTCTATTTCTCCTTCTGAGAGGATGGAAATGTTCCAAGAAATGATCATGATGATTAATGTGCCAGTATGTGATGAGATTCTGAATTCCTCATTCTGTAATGGCAGAATGGAATAATCAGAATTGGAAAGTTTCCCTTTCTTTGGTTTCTTCTAGTGCTTGAGAACAGAAAGGCACGAAAATAAAAGAAAAATCACAGGGACCACAGCCACTGCATCACAAATGTATGTCACAGTCAGTGGGGGAAGTAATTGGTGGAGCTGGAGCTGAGAAGAAAGCCCCGCCAGCTGCCCAGCGGCCCAGCTGACAGAGTGGTGGTGGCTTCTGCGTTTCAGGGAACCCCATGGCTTTCTTGGGTTCCAGAGCACACAATCGGGCCTGGGTTACTGACAGGCAGAGACCATTCAATGTGTCTGATGCTCCTTTGATATACCGTGTAAACAGACAGGTAGAACGTATGGAATAAAAATCAGTAATAGAACGTATGGAATAAAAAAACAGTGTTAAAATCACTGTAGTTGGAAATGTGAGTGATCAAAGAAAGGAGGGAGGCATAAGGGCGATTGTACGTGTGCAGTTTTTCCTTGTTTCCTTTCTATTACTCTTTCTGAGAGGATGGAAATGTTTCAAGAAATGATCATGATGATGAATGTGCCAGGATGTGATGAGATTCTGAATCCCTCATTCTATAACAGCAGAACAGAATGATCAAAATAGGAATGTATCCTTTTCTTAGGTGTCTTCTGGTGCTTGAGAAAAGTAAATAAGATGCAAAAATGAAAGAAAAAATCACTGGGAACACAGTACCTGTGTCACAAATGTCTGTTGCAGTCAGTGAGGGAGGGTCCTGGGGAGTTGGAGTAGAGCAGGAGGACCCACCCACTGCCCAAATGCCCATTCAACAGTGTGGTGGTGGCACCTAGGGGTAAGGGAACCCCAGGGTGTTCTCAGATGCCATAATGCAACATTGATTCTGGGCTACAGAAAGGCAGAGGCAAATCCTTTCTGATTCTCCTTTTTAGTACCTTGTCAATGGACAGGTGGAATGTGTGAAATAAAAATGAGTAATGGAACAAATGTTAAAATCAATGTAGTTGGGAATGCTAGCAATCAAAGAAAGGAGGGCGGCATAAGAGCAATTGTTCTTGCGCAGTTCTTTCCTTTATCCTTTCCATTTCTCCTTCTAACAGGATGGAAATGTTCCAAGAAATGATCATGATGATGAGTGTGCCTGTATGTGATGAGATTCTGAATTCCTCATTCTACAATGGCAGAACAAAATGATCAAAATAAGGACATTTACCATTGTGTGGTGTCTTCTGTTGCTTGAGAACAGTACATAAGAAATGGAAATAAAAGAAAAAAACACAGAAACCACAGCCTTTTTGTCACAAAGGACTGATGCAGTCATTGGGGGAGGAGCCCAGGGAGGTGGAGTTAGGCAGGAGGCCCCACCTCCTGCCCAGCCTCCCGCCTGACAGGGTGGTGGTGGCATCCCAGATCAGGGAACACCAGGGGTTCTAGGGAGTTGGAGCACAACATCCGGTCTGGGTTCCTGGGAGGCAGAGGCCAATCCCTGTGTCTGATGCTCCTTTAATCTACCTTGTGAACAGACAGGTAGAACGTATGGAATAGAAATGAGTAATAGAGGGAACAAGTGTTAAAATCAACATAGTTGGAATTGCTAGTGATCAAAGAAAGGAGGCAGGCATAAGGGCTATGGTACATGCGCAGTTTTCCCTTGTTTCCTTTCTATTTTTCCTTTTGAGCAGATGCAAATTTTCCAAGAAATGATCATGATGAAGAATGTGCCAGTATGTGATGAGATTCTGAATTCCTCATTCTATAATGACAGAATGTAGTGATCAAAATAGGAACATTTCCTTATCTTTGGTGACATGTGGTGCTTGAAAAGAGTAAGTAAGACACGGAAATAAAAGAAAAAATCCCAAGGATATCAGCTCTTGCTTGAAAATGTCCGTCGCAGACAGTTGGGTGCGAAGCATGTGTAGGTGGTGCTGAGCAAGTGGCCCTGCCATGACCCAGAAGCCCTTCTGAAAGTGTGGTGGTGGCATCTACGGGTCAGGGAAAACCTGGGGGTTCTCGGGTGCTGGGGGCACCATCAGGCCTGTGTTCCTGAAAGGCAGAGGCCAGTCTCTGTGTCTGATGCTCCTTTTATCTAGCTTGTCGATGGACAGGTAGAACATATGGAATAAAATGAGTAATCGAGGGAATAAGTGCTAAAATCAAAGTCGTTGGGAAAGATAATGATCACACAAAGGAAGGAGGGTTAAGCGCTATGGTACGTGCACAGTTTTTCCCTATTTCCTTTTGATTTCTCCTTCTGAGAGAATGGAAATGTTCAAAGAAATGATCATGATGATTAATGTGCCAGTATGTGATGAGATTCTGAATTCCACATTCTATAATGGCAGAATGGAATGATCAAAATAGGAATATTTCCTTTTCTTTGGTGTCTTCTGGTGCTTGAGAAAAGTAAGTAAGACACTAAAATAAAAGAAAAAATCACAGGTCCCACAGCACCTGCATCACAAATATCTGTCACAGTCAGTGGGGGAGGAGCTGGGGAGGTTTAATTAAGCAGGAGGTCCTGACAACTGCCCAGCCGTCCAGCTGAATGGGTGGTGGTGGCATCTGTGGGTCAGGGAACCCCAGGGGGTTCTCATGTGCCAGAGCACAACATCAGGCCTGGGCTCCTGACAGGCAGAGGCCAGTCCCTGGGTCTGATGCTCCGTTTATCTACCATGTCAATGGACATCTAGAATGTATGGAATAAATATGAGCAAAAGAGGGAACAAGTGTTAAAATCAATGTAGTTGGGAATGCTAGTGATCAAAATAAGGAGGGAGGCATAAGAGTTATGGTACTTGCAGTTTTTCCCTTTTCCCTTTCTATTACTCTTTCTGAGAAGATGGAAATGTTCCAAGAAATGACCATGATGAGGAATGTACCAGTATGTAATGAGATTCTGAATTACTCATTCTATAACGGCAGAATTGAATAATCAAAATAAGAGCACTTCCTTTTCTTTGGTGTGTTCTGATGCTGGAGAAGAGTAAATAAGAAATGGAAATTTAAAAAACAAATCACAGGAACTACAGCCCCAGTGTCAGATATATCTGTCACAGTCAGTGCAGGGTGGTGCCCGGGGAGGTAGTGCTGGGCATGAGGCACCGTCCACTCACAAACCACCCAGCCGACAAAATGTGGTGGCATCTGAGGGTCAGGGAACCCCAGGTGGTTCTCTGGTGCCAGAGCACACCCCCAGGCCCATGCTCCTGGCAGGCAGAGGCCGATCCCTGTGTAATAGGGGAACAAGTGTAAAATCAATGTGCACAGTTTTTCCCTGTTTCCATTCCATTTCTCCTTCAGATACCATGGAAGTGTTCCAAGAAATGACCATGATGAAGAATGTGCCAGTATGTGGTGAGATTCTGAATTCTCATTCTATAATGGCTAATCAGAATGATCAAAGGAGGAAAGTTTTGAGTGCACACTCAGGCCCATGCTCTTGGGAGGCAGAGGCCGATCACTGTGTAATAGAGCAAATAAGTGTTAAAATCAATTTAGTTGTGATTGCTAGTGATCAATGAAAGGAAGGAAGCAGAAGGGCTATTGTACTTGTGCAGTTTTTCCCTGTTTCCTTTCTATTTCTCCTTGAGAGGATGGAAATGTTCCAAGAAATGACCATGATGAGGAATGAGGCGTTTATGAATTCCTCATTCCATAATGGCAGATTGGAATAATCAGAATTGGAGCATTTCCTTTGCTTGGTGCCTTCTGGTCCTTGAGAAGAGTAAGACATGATAATAAAAGAAAAAATCAGATTGGACCACAGCCACATCCTCACATATGTCTGTCGCAGTCAGTGGTGGGAGTAGCCTGGGGAGGTGGAGCTGAGAAGGAGACCCCACACACTGCCCAGCCACCCTGCCAAAAGGGCGGTGGATGCATCTGCGGGTTAGGGAACACAAGGAGGTTCTCAGGTGTCAGAGTGAGCCATCGGGTCCAGGCTACTGGGAGGTAGAGGCTGATCCTTGTGTAATAGAGGAAACAAGTGCAAAATAAATGTAGTTGGGAATGCCAGCGATCAAAGAAAGGAGGGAGGCATAAGGGCTATGGTATGTGCACAGTTTTTCCCTGTTTCCTTGCTATTTCTCCTTCTGAGAGTATGGAAAGTTTCCAAGTAATGATCATGATGATGAATGTGCAATATGTGATGACATTCTGAACTCCTCATTGTATAACAGCAGAACAGAATGATCAAAATAGGAATGTTTCCTTTTCTTTGGTGTCTTCTGATGCTTGAGAAGAGTAAGTAAGTCAGAAAAATAAAAGAAAAATCACAGGAACCACAGAACCTGTGTCACAAAAGTCTGTCACAGTCAGTGGGGGGGAAGAGCAATGGGAGGTGGAGCTGAGCAGGAGGCCCTGCCAACTGCCCAGCCACCCGGCCAACAGGGTGATGGCTTCACCTTCGGGTCAGGGAACCCCAGGATGATCTCTGATGCTGGAGCTCAGCATAAGGTCTGGGCTCCTGACAAGCAGGGGCCAATCCCAGTGTCTGATGCTCCTTTTAGCTACCTTGTCAACGAATAGGCAGAAAGTATGAAATAGAAATGAGTAAGAGAGGGAATAATTGTTAAAATCAATGTAGTTGGGAATGCTAGTGATCAAAGAGTGGTGGTAGACGTAAGGGCAATGATATGTGTGCACTTATTCCCTCTTTCCTCGCTATTTCTCCTTTTGAGAGAATGGAAATATTCCAAGTAATGATCATGATGATGAATGTGCAAGTATGTGATGACATTCTGAATTGCTCATTGTATAACTCAGAATGCTATGATCAAAATAGGAACATTGCCTATTCTTTGGTGTCTCCTGGTGCTTGAGAACAGTAAGTAAAACACGAAAATAAAAGAGAAAATCACAGGGAAACCAGCCCCTGCATCATAAACAACTGTCGAAGTGAGTGGGGGGAGACCGGGGGTGGTTAAACTGAGCATGCGGACACGTCCACAGCCCAGGCACCCGGCCAACAGATCAGTGGCTTCAACTTCGGGTCAGGGAAAACCAGGGTGGTCTCTGGTTCCAGAGTGCACCTTTGGGCCTGGACTCCTGACAGGCAGAGGCCAATCCTTGTGTCTGAAGCTCATTTTAGCTACCTTGTCAACAGAGAAGGAGAATGTATGGAATAGAAATGAGTAATAGATGGAATAAATGTTAAAATCTATGTAGTTGTGAATGCTAGCAATTAAAGAATGGTGGGAGCCATAAGGGCTATGTTGTGCACAGTTGTTCCCTGTTTGCTCTCTATTTCTAATTCTGAGAGGATGGAAATGTTCCAACTAATGATCATGATGATGAATGTGCAATATGTGATGACATTCTGAATTCCTCATTGTATAACAGCTGAATGAAATGATCAAAATAGGAGTGTTTCCTTTTCTTTGTTGTCTTCTGGTGATTGAGAACAGTAGGTAAAACACGAAAATAAAAGAAAAAATCACAGGGTCCACAGACCCTTCATCACAAATGTTTGTCACAATCAGTGGGGGGAATAGCCCAGGGAAGTTGAGCTGAGCAGGAGACCCCACCCACTGCCAAGTCACCCAGGCCACAGGGCAGTGTCTTCACCTATGGGTCAGGGAACACCAGGGGGTTCCTTTGTGCTGGAATGCACCATTGGGCACTGGCTCCTGGCAGTCAGAGGGCAATCTCTGTGTCTGATGCTCCTTTTAACTACCTTGTCAACAGACAGGTAGAATGTATGGAATAGAAATACATAAGAGAGGGAACAAATGTTAAAATCAATGTTGTTGGGAATGCTAGTTATCATAGAACAGTGGGAGGCATAAGGTCTATGTTATGTTCGCAGTTTTTCCCACTTTCTTCACTATTTCTCCTACTGAGAGGATGGAAATGGTCCAAGAAATGATCATGATGATGAATGTGCAATAGTATGATATTGTGAATTCCTCATTGTATAATGGCAGAACACTATGATTAAAATAGGAAAGTTTCCTTTTCTTTAGTGTCTTCTGTTGTTTGAGAACAGGAAGTAAAACACGAAAATAAAAGAAAAAAGACAGGGACCGCAGCCCCTTTGTCACAAATATCTGTCACACACAGTGGGGGTGGAACCTGGGGAGGAGGACCTGAGCAAGAAGCCCCTCCCATTGCCCAGTCACTGGCCAACAGGGCAATGGCGGTACCTGTGTGTCATGGAAGCCAATGGGTTTCTCTGGTGCTGGAGTGCACCATTGGGCCCAAGCTCCTGACAGGCATCAGCCAGTCCTTGTGTTTTATGGTCCTTTTAGCTACCTTGTCAATAGACAGGTAGAATGTATGGAAGAGAAATGAGTAAGAGAGGGAACAAATGTTAAAATCAATGTAGTTGGAAATGCTTGTGTTAAAGGAGGGTGGGAGGCATAAGGGCTATGGTATGTGCACAGTTTTCCCAGTTTCTTTGCTTTTTCTCCTACAGAGAGGATGGATATATTCCAAGAAACGATCATGATGATGAATGTGCAAGTATGTGATGATATTCTGAATTCCTCATTGTATAATGGCAGAAGGCTGTGATCAAAAAGGAAAATTTCCTTTTTTGTCTTCTGGTGCTTGAGAACATTAAGTAAAACGTGAAAATAAAATAAAAAATCCCAGGGAACACAGACCCTATGTCACAATGTCTGTCACAATCAGTGGGTGGAGGAGCCCTTGGAGGAGGAGCTGAGCAGGAACCATGCCCCACTGCCCAGCTGCACTGCCAACAGGGCAGTGGTGGCACCTGTGGGTTAGGGTACCCCCTGAGGTTCTCTGGTGCCAGAGTGCACAATCAGGCCTGGGCTCCTGATATGCAGGGACCAATCACTGTGTCTGATGCTCCCCTTAGATATCTTGTCAACAGACAGGAAGAACGTATGGAATGGAAATGAGTAAGAGAGGGAACAAATGGTAAAATCAATATAGTTGGGAATGCTAGCAATTAAAGAATGATGGGAGTCATAAGGGCTATGGTATATGCGCAGTTTTCCCTGTTCAATCTCTATTTATCCTTCTGAGAGGATGGAAATGTTCCAAGTAATGATCATGATGATGAATGTGCAATATGTGATGACATTCTGATTTCCTCATAGTATAACAGCAGAATGGAATGATCAAAATAGAAAGGTTTCCTTTTCTTTGGTGACTTCTTGTGCTTGAGAACAGTAAGGAAAACACGAAAATGAAAGAAAAAATCACAGGTACCACAGTCGCTGCATCAAAAATGTTATCCCAGTCAGTGGGGCGGTGAGCCTGGGGAGGAGGAGCTGAGCAGGACGCCCCGTCCACAGCCAAGCCACCCAGCCAAAAGGGCGGTGGCAGCACCTGAGAATCAGGAAACCTGAGGGGGTTCTCTGGTGTCAGAGCACACCATGTTGCCCAGGCTCCTGAAAGGCAGGGGCCAATCCCTGTATCTGATGCTCTTTTTAGCTACCTTGTCAACAGGAAAGTAGAATGTATGGAATAGAAATGAGTAATAGAGGGAACAAATGTTAAAATCAATGTAGTTGGGAATGCTAGCAATTAAAGAACAGTGGGTGTCATAAGGGCTATGGTATGTGCACAGTTTTTCCCTTTTTCCTCTCTATTTTTCCTTCAGAGAGGATGGAAATATTCCAAGTAATGATCATGATGATCAATGTGCAATAAGTCATCACACTCTTAATTCTTCATTGTATAAGTGCAGAATGAAATGACTGAGATAGGAACATTTCCTTTTCTTTGGTGTCTTCTGGTGGTTGTGAACAGTAAATAAAATATGAAAACAAAGATAAAATCACAGAGAACACAGCCCCTTTGTCTCAAATGTCTGTCACAGTCAGTGTGGTGAGGAGCCCGGGGAGGTGGAGCTGAGCAGGAGGGCACAAACACTGCCCAGCCACCCAGCTGACTGGGCAGTGGCAGCATCAGAGAATCCAGGGGGTTTTTGGATGCCAGAGTGCAGCATGGCTCCTGACAAGCAAAGTATAAATCCTATGTCTAATGCTCCTTTTATCTACCTTGTCAAGGGACAGGTAGAATGTATGGAATAAAAATGAGTAATAGAGGGAACAAGTGCTATAATCAATGCAGTTGGGAATGCTAAAGTTCAAATAAAGGAGAGAGACATAAGGGCTATGGTATGTGCACAGTTTTACCCTGTTTCCTTTTTATTTCTCCTTCTGAGTGGTTGGAAATGATCCAAGAATGGATCATTATGATGAATGTGCCAATACATGATGAGGTTCCGAATTATTCATTCTATAATGTAGGAACGAAATGATCACTTTTCTTGTTGTCATCTGTTTCTTGAGAAGAATAAGACAGGAAAATAAAAGAAAAAATCACAGGAACCACAGCCTCTGAGTCACAAATGCCTGTCACAGTCAGTGGGTGGAGGAGCTCAGCGATGTGAAGCTCAACATTAGTCCCCACCCAATGCCCAGTCCCCAGCCAACAGGGTAGTGGAAGTATCTGAGGGTCAGGAAACCCCAGGGAGTTCTCGGGTGCCAGAGTGCACCATCATACCCGGGCTCCTGACAAGCAGAGGCAAAACCCTGTGTTTGATGCTCTTTTTATCTACCTTGTCAATGGACAGGTAGAATGTATTGAATAAAAATGAGTAATAGAGGGAACAAATGTTAAAATCAATGTAGTTGGGAATGCTAGTGATCAAAGAAAGGAGGGGTGTGTAAAGGCTATGGTACATGTGCAGTTTTCCCTGTTTCCTTTCTACTTCTCCTTCTGAAAGGATGGAAATGTTTCAAGAAATGATCATGATGATGAATGTGCCAGTATGTGATGAAACTCTGAATTCCTGGCTCAATAACATCAGAACTGAATGATCAAAATAAGGATGTTGCCTTTTCTTTGGTGTCTTCTGGTGCTTGATAAGGGTAAGTACGACATGAAAAAAAAAGAAAAAATCACAGGGACCACATACCCTGCATCACAAAGGTCTGTCGCAGTCAGTGGGGTGAGGAGCACAGGGAGGTGGAGCTGAGCAGGAGGCCCTGCCTTCTGCCAGGGACCCTGCAACTGGGTGGTGGCAGCATATATGGGTCCGGGAACACCAGGGACTCTCGGGTGCCACAGCGCACCATCGGGCCTGGGTTCCCGGCAGTCTGAAGTCAATCCCTGTGTCTCATGCTCCTTTTATCTACCTTGTTAATGGACATTTAGAATGTATTGAATAGCAATGAATAATAGAGGGAACAAGTTTTAAAATCAATGCAGTTGGGAATTCAAGCAATCAAAGAAAGGAGGGTGGCATAAGGGCTATTGTAACAGCACAGTTTTTCCTTGTTTCCTTTCTATTTCTCTGTCTTAGAGGATAGAAGTTTTCCAAGAAATGATCTTGATGATGAATGTGCCAGTATGTGATGAGATTCTGAATTCTGCATTCTATAACGGCAGAATGGAATGGTCAAAATAGGGAAGTTTCCTTTGCTTTGGTGTCTTCTCATGCTTGAGAAGGGTAAGTAAGAGATGAGAATAAAAGTAAAAATCACAGGGACCACACACTGTACATAACAAAAGTCTGTCAGAGTCAGTAGGGGGAGGAGACTGGGGAGGTGGAGCTGAGAAGGAGTCCTCACCCACTCCCCAGCCACCTGGGCGACAGGATGATAGTGCCATCTGTGGGTCTGGGAACCCCAGCGGGTTCTCAGGAGACTGAGTGCACCCTCGGGCCCTTTCTCCTTGAGACACAGGCCAATCCCTGTGTCTGATGCTGCTTTTATCTACCTGGTCAATGGACAGGTAGATTGTATGGAATAAAAGTGAGTGATAGAGGGAACAAGTGTGAAAATCAATTTAGTTGGGAATGGTAGTGATCAGAGAAAGGAGGGAGGCATAAGGGCTATGTTATGTGTGCATTTTTCCCCTGATTCGTTTCTATCCCTCCTTCTGAGAGGATGGAAATTTTCCAAGAAAGTATCGTGATGATGAATGTGCCAGTATGTGATGAGATTCTGAATTCCTTATTCTATAACAGCAGAACAGAATGATCAAAATAGGAACGTTTCCTTTTTTGGTGCCTTTTTGGTGCATGAGAAGAGTAAGTAAGACATGAGAAAAAAAAACACAGGGACCACAGCCTCTGTGTCACAAAGTTCTGTTACAGTCTGTGGGGGGAGTAGCCCGGGGAGGTGGAGATGTGCCCCTCCACATGGACAACAAAACAGTGGTGGCATGGGGCACCACCCACTGCCAAGCCTCCCAGCCCACAGGGTGGTGGCTGCATCTGTGGGTCCAGGAAAGCCAAGGGGATCTTGGGTGCTGGAGTACACCATTGGTCTTGGGCTCCTGGCAGGCAGAGGTAAATGCCTGTGACTGATCTACCTTGTGAACGGACAGGTAGAACATATGGAATAACAATGAGCAATAGAGGGAATAAGTCTTAAAATCAATATAGTTATGAATGCAAGCGATCAAAGAAAGGAAGGAGGCATAAGGGCCATAGTACATGTGCAGTTTTTTCCCTCTTTCCTTTCTATTTCTCCTTCTGAGAATATGGAAGTGTTCCAAGAAATGATCATGATGATGAATGCCCAGTATGTGATGCTTGAGAAGAGTAAATAAGGCATGAGTATAAAAGAAAAAAATCATAGGGACTAAAACCCCAGAGTCACTATGGTCTGTCGCAGTCAGTGGGGTGAGGAGCCCGGAGAGTTGGAGATGAGCAGGAGACCCCACCCACTGCCTAGCCACATGGATGAAAAAACAGTGGTGGCATCTCTGTGTCAGGTATCCTCACGGGGTTCCCAGGTGTCATCGGGCATGAGTTCCTGGAAGATAGAGGACAATCCCTGTGTCTGGGGCTCCTATTATCTACCTTATCAACAGACAGGAAGATCATATGAAATAAAAATGGGTAATAGAGGGAGCAAGTGTAAAATAAATGTAGTTGGGAATGCTAGGGATCAAAGAAAGGAGGATGGTGTAAGGGCTATGGTACATGCACAGTTTTTCCCTGTTTCCTTTCTATTCCTCCTGAGATGATGAAAATGTTCCAAGAAATGATCATGATCATGAATGTGCCAGTATGTGATGAGATACTGAATTCCACATTCTATAACGGCAGAACAGAATGATCAAAGTAGGAATGTTTCCTTTTCTTTTGTATATCCTCTGCTTGAGAAGAGTGAGTAAGACACGAAATAAAAAAAATATCACAGGGACCACAGCCCCTGAGTCACAGTGTTCTTTCACAGTTACTCAGGGTTGAGCCTGGGGAAGTAGAGCTGAGCAGGAGGTTCTGACCTATGGCCACCGCCTGGCCAACAGGGTGTAGGCATCATCTGAGGGTCTGGGTTCCCCAGGGGATCCTTGGGTCCTGGAGTACACCATCGGGCCTGGTCACCTGGAAGACAAAGGCCAATCCCTGTGTCTGATACTGCTTTTATCTACCTTGTCAATGGATAGGTAGAACATATGGAATAAAAATGAGTAATAGCAGGAACAACTGTTAAAATCAATGTAGTTGGAAATGCTACCAATCAAAGAAAGGAGGGAGGAGTAAGGGCTATGTTACATGCGCAGTTTTTCCATTTCCTTTCTATTTTTCCTTCTGAGAAGATGGAAATGTTCCAAGACATGATTATGATGATGAATGTGCCAGTATATGATGAGATTCTGAATTCCTCATTCTATAACAGAAGAATGGAATAATCAAAATAGGAACATTTCCTTTCTTTTGGCATCTCCTGTTGTTTGAAAGAGTAAGTAAGACACGAAAATAGAAGAAAAAATCACAGGGTCCACATCCCCTGCATTAAAAATGTCTGTCACTGTCAGTGTGAGGAGGAACCCGGGGGCTGGTGCTGAGTAGGAGATCCCGCCCACTGCCAAGGTGCCTGGATGACAGGGCAGTGGCGCCTTCTGTGGTTCAGGGATCCACTGGTGGTTCCCAGGTGCTGGAGCGCACCTTTGGGCCTGGTCTCCTTGCAAGCAGAGACCAATCCCTGTGTCTGATGCTCCTTATATCTACCTTGTCAACAGTCAGGTAGATCATATGGAAGAATAATGAGCAATAGAGGGAACAAGTTTTAAAATAAATGTAGTTAGGAATGCTAGCAATCAAGAAAAAGGATGGCATAAGAGATATGGCACATGGGCAGTGTTTCCCTGTTTCCTTAAGTTTTCTCCTTCTGAGCAGATGAAAATGTTCCAAGAAGTGATCATGATGATGAATATGCCAATATGTGATGAGATTCTGAGTTCTTAATTCTATAGCAGAAGAACAGAATGGTCAAAATAGGAACATTTCCTTTACTTTGGTGCCTTCTGGTGCTAGAGAAAAGTAAGACATGAACATAAAAGAAAAAATCACAGGAACCACAGGCCATATGTCACAAAGTTCTGTCACAGTCAGTGGGGTGAGGAGCTGATTGATTTGGAGCTGAGCAGTAGACCCTGCAAAATGCCCAGCCACCCAATTGAAAGTGCGGTGGTGACATCTGTGGGTCTGGGAAACCCTGGTGGTTCTCGGGTGCTGGAGTGCACCATTGGTCCTGATCTCCTGGCAGGCAGAGGCCAATCCCTGTGTCTGATGCTCCTTTTATCTACCTTATCAAGGTCAGGTAGATCATATGGAAGAAAAATGAGCAATAGAGGGAACAAGTGTTAAAGTAAATGTAGTTGGGAATGCTAGCAATCAAAGAAAAAGGATGGCATAAGGGGTATGGTACATGTGCAGTGTTTCCCTGTTTCCTTAATACTTCTCCTTCTGAGCGGATGGAAATGTTCCAAGAAGTGATCACGATGATGAATGTGACAGTATGTGATGAGATTCTGAATTCCTCCTTCTATAACAACAGAACAGAATGGTCAAAATAAGAACATTTAGCTTTCTTTGGTGCCTTCTAGAGCTTGAGAAGAGTAAGTAAGACATGAAAATAAAGGAAAAAAATCACAGGGACCGCAGGCCCTGTATCCAAAGTTCTGTCACAGTCAGTGGAGGAAGGATACTGGGGAGGTGGTGCTGAGCTGGAGGCCCTGACCACTGCACAGCCACAGGGGCAACAGGGCGGTGGCGGCATCTGCAGGTCTGGGAACCTCAGTGAGTCCTCGGGAGCTGGAGCCAACCATTGGGTCTGGGCTCATGGCAGGCGGAGGCTTATCCCAGTGTCTGATGCTACTTTTATCTACCTTGTCAATGGACAGGTAGAATGTATGGATTGAAAATGAATAATAGCAGGAAAAAGTGTTAAAATCAATGTAGTTGGGAATACTAGTGATTAAAGAAAGGAGGGAAGTGTAAGGGCTATGTTAAGTGTGTAGTTTTTCCATTTCCTTTCTATTTCTCCTTCTGAGAAGATGGAAATATTCCAAGATATGATTATGATGATGAATGTGCCAGTATGTGATGAGATTCTGAATTCCTCATTCTATAATGGCAGAACAGAATGGTCAAGAAAGGAATATTTCCTTTTTTTGGTGAGTTCTGGTGCTTGAGAAGAGTAAGTAAGACATGAAAAAAAAAAAGAAAAAAATCACAGGGAAAACAGCCCCTGTGTCACAAAGTTCCATTTGATTCAGTTGGAGTAGAGCCCGGGGAGGTGGAGCTGAACAGGAGGCCCTGACCACAGCCCAGCTGCCCAGCCAACATGGTGGTGGCAGCATCTTGCAGGTCAGGGAACCCCAGGGGATTCTCAGGTGCTAGAGTGCACCATCGGGCCCAGGTTCCTGGCATGCAGAGGCTAATCCCTGTGTCTGATGCTCCTTTTAACTCCCTTGTGAACAGAGAGGCAGAACATATGGAATAAAAATGAGAAATAGAGAGAAAGTGTTAAAATCAATGTAGTTGGGAATGCAAGCAATCAAAGAAAGGAGGGAGGAGTAAGGGCTATGGTTTGTGCGCAGTTTTTCCTTGTTTCTTTTCTATTTCTCCTTCTGAGAGGATGTCAATACGCCAAGAAGGGATCATGATGATGAATGTGCAAGCATGTGATGAGATTAAAATAGGGACGTTTTGCATTCTTTGGTGTCTTTTGGTGCTTGAGAAGAGTAAGTAAGACATGAAAATAAAAGAAAAAATCACAGGGACTACAGCCACTGCATCACAAAGTTCTGTCACAGTCAGGGGGTGAGAAGCCTGGGGAGGTGGAGCTCAGCAGGAGGCTCCACCCACAACCCAACCCCCAGTCCCATATTGCGGTAGTGGCATCTGCAGGTCTGGGAAACCCAGGAGGTTCTCAGTTGCATGAGTGCACCATCAGATCCAGGATCCTGGCAGGCATAGGCCAAACCCTGTGTCTGATGCACCTTTTATCTACCTTGTCAACAGACAGGTAGATCATATGGAATAAAATTTAGGAATAGATGTTACAAGAGTTAAATTCAATGTAGTTGGGAAGGCTAGGGATCAAAGAAAGGAGGGAGGCATAAGGGCTAAGGTATATGTGCAGTTTTTCACTGTTTCCTTTCTATTTCTCCTTCTGAGAGGATGGAAATATTCTAAGAAATGATCATGATAATGAATGTGCCAGTATGTGATGAGATTCTGAATTCCTCATTCTGTAATGGCAGAACAGAATGATCAAAATAGGAATGTTTCCTTTTATTTGGTGTTTTTGGTGCTTTAGAAGAGTAAGTAAGATAAAAAGATAAAAGAAAGTATCACAGGAACCACAACCCCTGTGTCACAATGGTCTGTCACTGTCAGTACTGGGAGGAGCCCTGGGATTTGGAGCTGTGCATGAGGCACTGCCCACTGCCCAGTCGCCTGTCAGACAAGGGGTAGTGGCATCTGTGGGTTTAGGAACCCCAGGGGGTTTTCAGGTGTTGGAGCGCATCATTGGGCCCAGGCTCTTGGCAGGCAGAGCTTAATCCCTGTGTCTGATGATCTTTCTATCTACCTTGTCAATGGACAGGAAGAATGTATGGAATAAAAATGAGTACCAAAGGCAAGAAATGTTAAAATCAATGTAGTTTGGTAATTAGCAATCAAAGAAAGGATGGAGGAATAAGGGCTATGGTACATGCACAGTTTTTCCCTGTTTCCTTTCTATTTCCCCTTCTGAGAGGGTGGAAGTGTTCTCAGAAAAGATCATGATGATGAATGTGCCAGTAGGTGATGAGATTCTGAATTCCTCATTCTATAACAGCAGAATGGAATGATCAAAATAGGAACATTTCCTTTGCTTTGGTGATTTCCTGTGTTTGAGAAGAGTAAGTATGACAGGAAAATAAAAGAGCAAATCAACGGGATCACTGCCCCTGCATCACAAAGGTCTGTTTCAGTCAGTGGGGGGATGTAGGTGCCAAGGGTTAAAACAAGACCTGAAGGTTTTGTTGGGAGCAGCTGGCTTCAGGATGGTAGCAGTAAACTGTGGAGATTGCAATGCAGAGCAGTCTGGGAGGAAGAGAATGTTTACCCCAAATTGTTATGTTAAGTATGAAGGAAGAGAGCACTGAAAAATAAGCTCTCTGTTCTTTCAAGAAATACACGCATGCCTTTTGTCACCCTGCAGTATTTAAGTAGGATCTGGATAAGAATAAGTGGTCTGATGTCTGATGTAAAGTTAAGCTTCAGACCCCCTAAACCCATCTGTGTCTCTCTTTTCTCCCTTTCTTTCTCTCTTTTTCATCATTCCTTAATATCCTTCGAGCTCTGTTGCAATAGGAAGCAACATTTGGCCCCCAATGTGGGGCACAAACCTATGACCCTGAGATTAAGAGTTTCATGCTCTACTGACTGAGCTTGCTGGGTGCTAAATTCTATTCTCTTAAAAAAAAGGGGGCAGATGATGATCAGGAGGATGATGCTATGAAAATAAGTACACCTAAAGATCAATTAGCAAAGGCATTGCTTTCTCTAAATTTTTAAAACATTTATGATAATTCATCACAGACTCCTGCAGAACAACATTTTAGCAATTTGGAAAAAAAATTAATACAACCCAAACAGAACTTCAGCTGCAGCCAATCTATTGGAAAGATGTTAAAGATGATTTATGGAAACCAGGAATGGTAAAGGTGTGGGGTAGAGGATTTGTTCTTGTCATTGAGGATGACGGAACCTCAGTTTGGATTCCCTCGAAGAGAATAAAACCTGGACATATCGACCTGGACAAAAATAACTAAATGGATAATGTATACTATAGGACATATAAATTTCATTGCTGAAGAACAGGGTCATATTTATACTTACTGGGTTTATCTGTGAGCCCTAACATGGGCCAATCCAACTTTACCAAAATAACCTAAATACATGTTTAGGATTCCCAGGTCCAGTAAGAAGAAAACTGGTGTCAAATTTAATTCTTTCATATTTAGAAAGACCTGTATGCATAACTCTATGGATATAAAGGATACTTGCCTGTTAGATGGGAAAAAAGTTAGAATGGATGGCAGTCATATCATATGGACGAGCAGTTATCATAATTAATGATTCCTTTGGAATTGCAAGATTCCCCTGTGGGGTTGAAGATAACTGAGACTATATGGATAGGCAAGCTAAACCAGAGTTATTACATAGAGGATGATTTGTGCCAAGATTTGGGATGATTAATACATTATTCAGAGAAATTTATGGGAAATTTTCCTAGGACTGGGACCGATTTTTGTAGTGAATTCTAGTAACTATAACTTCTCTCTAAATAGGAGCCATAAACACTATATGCATACAGGGAATCAAAATTTTAATTGTGAGAATTATTCTCTATTCACTTGTCTCCAAGCATTCATGTTGCAGAAAAATGAGATGATTGTAGAGGTAAGGAGAGGAGGTATCTGGCTGCTGGCACAGATGTCAAGATCCTGGCAATCCTCTACAGAAACATAAATCCTGATCCATTTGACAAAAGAATATCTGAAAAGGACTAAGACTCGTTGGACTCATTATTATAGCTGCCATTGGAATGATTGGAATTATCACAGTGACTATGGTCACTGGAACTGCATTGTTAAATTTGGGGCTGTTTATACTTCTTCGCTTCCTCCTCAGTTGTGTTTAACAACAAATAATCAAAGTCAGAGAACTTGACTGGCAGCCAATGTCGGATAAGACCCTTCCTTCAGAGCTTAAGGGCAACCTAAGAAAGGCACAGTCACTAAGCAAAGCCACCCTAACAATGTGATTCTTGCAAAAACTCTTGGCTCCCTCCTGAATCAAAGTCAGAGAACTTGACTGGCGGCCAATGACGGGTAAGACCCTTCCTTCAGAGCCTAAGGGCAACCTAAGAAAGGCACAGTCACCTCGGCTTATAAAATAAAAGGCAGAAATGTAGGAGGCAAGGGTTAAAACAGGACCTGCAGGTTTTGTTGGGAGCAGCTGGCCTCAGGATTGCAGCAGTAAACTGTGGAGATTGTTATGTAGACCACTCTGGGAGGAAGAGAATGTTTACCCCAAATTGTTATGCTAAGTATGAAGAAAGAAAGCACTGAAAAATAGGCCCTCTGTTCTTTCAAGAAATGCATGCATGCCTTTTGTCACCCTGCTGTATTTAAGTAGGATCTGGATAAGAATAAAGTTGTCTGATGTCTGATGTAAAGTTAAGCTTCAGACCCCCTGAACACCTCTGTGTCTGTGTTTCTTTTCTTCCTTTCTTTCTCTCTTTCTCATCATTCCTTAATATCCTTCCAGCTCTGTTTCAACAGGAACAATAGGGGGATGAGTCTGTGGAGGTGGAGCTGAGCATGAGGACCTGGCTGATGCCAAGATGCCTGGTCAACAGTGCGGTGGTGGCATCTGCAGTTCAGGGAACCCCAGGGGTTTCTCTGTGCTGGAGCCCACCTTTGGGCCCAGGTTCCTGGCAGACAGTGGGCAATCCCTCTGTCTGATGCTCCTTTTATCTAACTTGTCAATGGACAGGTAGAACGTATGTAATACCAAAGAGAAATAGAGGGAACAAGTGTTAAAATCAATGTAGTTGGATTCAGGTATCACAAGAGGAGAGGGGCCAAGATGGCAGCTTAGCAATGTGTGCGTTTTAGTTCGTCCTCCAGAACAACTACTAAATATCCAGAAAGAGTACAGAACAGGTCCTGGAGTACCAATAGGGACAGGACACACAGCATACTGCAGTCTGGACCAGCTGGACTGGCTGCAAGTCTCTGGAACCATGAGTTCTCCAAGCCATGGTGGCCAGCAGCATGGTGCCCCTCTCTCACTGGCAGCTTTCCCGATGGAAAGGAAAGTAAACCTAACAGTAGCAGGGACTGAGTCCAACCAAACACCAATTGCAGCATTACTAAACAAACTCTGATTACTAAAAATAGACCCCAGCTCAGGTGAAACCAGTCAAGGTGGAAGTCGCTTATTGGGCTAACTGAAAAAGAGGAAAGAGGATGAAGTGGAAGTTTGTAGGACTGTTTCTACAGAGGCTTGGCTGCCTCTGGATTCAGCGGTGGAACTACTCACGCCTGTTCCCCAGGGGAAGGGGGAAGCCCAATTTAGGTGGAATCCCTCTCCCAAGGAATTCAGTCCCAAAGACTTGGCAATTTGAAGCCATTAAAGCCAGCCTACAAACTCTCCTCTGTCTCCACCATGCCCCCAGTAGGGAGAGCCTTCCAAAGTGAAAGGAGCCACAACATCTTTTGCTGGTGGGACCTGCAGACAGACAAGAACCACATATTGGGCAGGATAAGAAAACAGAGCCCAGAGAATTCACAGGAAAGTCTTTCAACCTGCTGGGTCCCACACTCAGGGAAAACTGATGCAGGTGACTCCTCCCCCGATAGGAGGCAAGTTTAGTCTGGGAAAACCTGGCTGAAGTCTGTAATACCTATGTAGACCCTCCTAAGGGTGGGGAGGGAAAAAACACATCACAAGCAGGACAAAAACAAGAAAACAAGAACTGAAAAATTATCCTCTGTTAAACAAACTTAAGTTAGAGGCCCAGAAAAAGCCGAACTGAAGGTCAAAAAACAGATAAACAACAAATTCATCTAGTAAGAAAACCCTAGGTAAGATAAGTGAAAGCAATCTCAAGAATAAATTAATTAAGATAATTAAATGTCTAGATGCCAGCAAAAAATAACAAATCACACCAGGAAAATTGAAGATATGGCCCAGTCAAAGGAACAAACCAATAGTTCAAATGAGATACAGGAACTGAAACAATTAAACCAGAATATATGAACAGAAATGGAAAACCTCATCAAAAACCAAATCAATGAATTAAGGGAGGACATTAAGAAGGCAAGGAATGAACAAAAGGAAGAAATGGAAAGTCTGAAAAAACAAATCACAGAACTTATGGGAATGAAAGTTACAGTAGAAGAGATGGGAAAAAAAACAATGGAAACCTACAATGGTAGATTCCAAGAGACAGAGCTGAGAATTAGTGAACTGGAGGTTGGAACATCTGATCCAAAAAGAAACAGAAACTATAGGGAAAAGAATGGAAAAATATGAGCGGGGACTCATAAAATTGAATGAAAATATGGAGTGCACAAATATATGTGTTGTGGGTGTCCCGGAAGGAGAAGAGGAGGGAAAAGGAGGAGAAAACTAATGGAAGAAATTATCACTGAAAATTTCCCAACTCTTATGAAAGATGTAAAATTACAGGTCCAAGAAGTGCAGTGCATC
The DNA here is from genome assembly GCF_023851605.1 of Tamandua tetradactyla. Classification (NCBI taxonomy): domain Eukaryota; kingdom Metazoa; phylum Chordata; class Mammalia; order Pilosa; family Myrmecophagidae; genus Tamandua; species Tamandua tetradactyla. The sequence continues at coordinate 190,743 of NW_027518407.1, read as the reverse complement.
CCAAAGATAATAGATCCAAATAGACGTTCTCCAAGACACTTACTAGTCAGACTGTCAGAGGTCAAAGAGAAAGAGAGGATCTTGAAAGCAGCAAGAGAAAAGCCTTCCATCACGTACAAGGGAAACCCAATAAGACTATGTGTAGATTTCTCAGCAGTAACCATGGAGGCGAGAAGACAGTGGGATGATATATTTAATTTAGTAAAAGAGAAAAACTGCCAACCAAGATTCCTATACCCAGCAAAATTGTCCTTCAAAAATGGGGGAGAAATTAAAACATTTTCAGACAAAAAGTCACTGAGAGAATTTGTGACCAAGAGACCAGCTGTGCAAGGAATACTAAAGGAAGCACTAGAGACTGATACAAAAAGACAGAAGAGAGAGGTGTGGAGAAGAGTGTAGAAAGAAGGAAAATTAGATATGACATATAAAATACAAAGGCAAAATGGTAGAGGAAAGTATTTCCCAAACAGTAATCACATTAAATGTTAGCGGATTGAACTTCCAAATCAAAAGAAATAGACTGGCAGAATGGAATAAAACACAGGATCCTTCTATATGCTGTCCACAGGAAACACATCTTAGACCCAAAGATAAACATAGGTTGAAAGTGATAGGTTGGGAAAAGATATTTCATGCAAATAACAACCAGAAAAGAGCAGGAGTTAGCTACACTAATATCCAACAAATTAGACCTTAAATGTAAAACAATTAAAAGAGACAAAAAAGGATACTATGTACTAATAAAAGGAACAATTCAACGAGAAGACATAACAATCATAAATATTTATGTACCAAACCAGAATGCCCCAAAGTATGTGAGGCAAACACTGCAAACACTCAGAAGGAAAACAGACACATTTACCATAATAGTTGGAGACTTGAATTCCCCACTCTCATCAACGGGCAGAACATCTAGACAGAGGACCAATAAAGAAACAGAGAAGTTGAATATTACAATAAATGAGCTAGACTTAACAGATATTTATAGAACATTGCATCCCACAATGACAGGATACACCTTTTTCTCAAGTGCTCATGGATCATTCTCAAAGATAGACTATATGGTGGGTCACAAAGGAAGTCTCAACAAATTTTAAAAGATTGAAATCATACACAACACTTTCTCAGATCATAAAGGAATGAAGTTGAAAATCAATAATAGGCAGAGCACCAGAAAAATCACAATTACATGGAGGCTCAAAAACACACTCTTAAACAACCAGTGGGTCAAGGAAGAAATTGCATGAGAAAATACTAAATATTTCGAGGTGAATGAAAATGAAAACACAACATATCAAAACTTATGGGATGCAGCAAAGGCAGTCCTAAGAGTGGAATTTCTTGCCCTAAATGCTTATATACAAAAAGAAGAAAGGACAAAAATTCAGGAATTAACTGTCCACTTGGAAGAACTGGAGAAAGAACAGCAAACTAACTCCAAAGCAAGCAAAAGGAAAGAATTAACAAAGATTAGAGCAGAAATAAATGAAATTAAGAACATGGAAACAATTGAGAAAATCAATAAAATCTGGTTCTATGAGAAAATGAATAAGATTGATGGGCCCTTAGCAAAATTGACAAAAGGAAAAAGGGAGAGGATGCAAATAAATAAGATCAGAAATGGAAAAGGAGACATTACCACTGACCTCACAGAAATAAAGGAGGTAATAACAGGATACTATGAACAACTTTATGCTACTAAATACAACAATGTAGATGAAATGGACAACTACCTAGGAAGGCATGAACAACCAACTTTGACTCAAAAAGAAATAGATGTCCTCAACAAACCAATCACAAGTAAAGAAATTGAATCAGTCATTAAAAAGCTTTCCAAAAAGAAAAGTCCAGGACCAGATGGTTTCACATGTGAATTTTATCAAACATTCCAGAAAAAATCAGTACCAATATTGCTCAAACTCTAGAAAAAAATGGAAGTGGAGGGACAGCTACCTAATTCATTCTATGAAGCCAACATCACCCTCATACCAAAACCAGGCAAAGATATTACAAAAAAAGAAAACTACAGGCCAATCTCTTTAATGAATATAGATGCAAAAATCCTCAACAAAATTCTAGCAAATCGAATCCAGCAACACATTAAAAGAATTAAACATCATGACCAAGTAGGATTCATTACAGGTATGCAAGGATGTTTCAACATAAGAAAATCAATTAATGTAATACACCATATCAACAAATCAAAGCAGGAAAAACACATGATCATCTCAATTGATGCAGAGAAGGCATTGACAAGATTCAAACTTCTTTCCAGTTGAAAACACTTCAAAGGATAGGAATACAAGGGAACTTCCTTAAAATGATAAAGGGAATATTTGAAAAACCCAAAGCTAATATCATCTTCAATGGGGGAAAACTGAAAGCATTTCCCCAAAGATCAGGAACAAGACGAGGTTGTCCACTATCACCACTGTTATTCAACATCGTGTTGGAGTTTCTAGCCAGAGCAATTAGGCAAGAAAAAGAAATACAAGCCATCAAAACTGGAAAGGAAGAAGTAAAACTATCACTGTTTGAAGATGATATGATACAATATGTTGAAAACCCTGAAAAATCCACAGCAAAACTACTAGAGCTAGTAAACGAGTACAGCAAAGTGGTAGGTTACAAGATCAACATTCAAAAATCTGTAGTCTTTCTATACACTAGTAATGAACAATCTGAGGGGGAAATCAAGAAACAAATTTCATTTACAATTGCAACTAAAAGAATAAAATACTTAGAAATAAATTTACCTAAAGAGACAAAAGACCTATACAAAGAAAACTACAAGAAACGGTTAAAAGGATCACAGAAGACCTAAATAGATGGAAGGGCATACCATATTCATGGACTAAATATAGCTAAGATATCAATTCTAGCTAAATTGATTTACAGATTCAACACATTACCAATCAAAATCCCAAGAATTTACTTTTCAGAAATAGAAAAACCAATAAGCAAATTTACATGGAAGGGCAAGGTACCCCGAATTACTAAAAGTATCTTGAGGATAAAAAAACGAAGCTGGAGGTCTCATGCTGCCTGACTTAAAGACATATTATGAAGCCACAGTGGTCAAATTAGCATGGTATGGCATAAAGATAGGTATATTGACCAATGGAATCAAATGGAGTGCTCAGATATAGACCTTCTCATCTATGGACATTTGATCTTTGATAAGACAGTCAAGTCAACTCATTTGGGACAGAACAGTATCTTCAATAAATGGTGCCTAGAGAACTGGATATCCATATGCAAAAGAATGAAAGAGGGCCTGTATATCACACCTTATACAAAAGTTAACTAAAAATGGATCAAAGATCTAAACATTAGGTCTAAGTCCATAAAACAGTTAGAGGAAAATGTAGTGAGATATCTTATAAATCTTATAATTGGAGGCGGGTTTATGGACCTTACACTTAAAGCAAAAGCACTGAAGAAAGAAAGAAATAAATGGAATCTCCTCATCATTAAACACTTCTGTGCGTCAAATAACTTCCTCAAGAAAGTAAAAAGACAACCTACACAATGGGAGACAATATTTGGAAACGACATATCATATAAAGGTCTAATATCCAGAATTTATAAAGAGATTGTTCAACTCAACAGCAAAAAGACAGCCAATACTGTTTTTCCAATGGGAAAAATAATTGAACAGACACTTTTCAGAAGAGGAAATACAAATGGCCAAAAGGCATATGAAGAGATGCTCAACGTCCCTGATAATTAGAGAAATGCAAATTAAATCCACAATGAGATATCATCTCACACCCACCAGAATGGCCATTATCAACAAAACAGAAAACGACAAGTGCTGGAGTGGATGTGGAGAAAGAGGCACACTTATTCACTGTTGGTGGGAATGTCAAATGGTGCTACCACTGTGGAAGGCAGTTTGGCAGTTCCTTAAAAAGCTGAATATAGAACTGCCATGTGATCTAGCAATGCCATTGCTAGAGATCTATTCAGAGGACTTAAGGGCAAAGACACAAACGGACACTTGCACACCAATATTTATAGCAGCATTATTTACAATTGCAAAGAGATGGAAACAGCCAAAATGTCCATCAACAGATGAGTGTCTAAACAAACTGGTATATACATATGATGGAATAGTATGCAGCTATAAGACAGAATATACTCTTGAAGTATGTAACAGCATGGGTGGACCTTAAGAACAATATGCTGAGTGAGACTAGCCAAAAACTAAAGGACAAATACTGTATGATCTCACTGATATGAACTGACATTAGTGAATAAACTTGGAATATGTCGTTGGTAACAGAGACAATCAGGAGATAGATATAGGGTAAGATATTGGGTAAATGGAGCTGAAGGGATACAGTCTGTGCAACAGGACTGGATACAAAATCTCAGAAATGGCCAGCACAATACTACCTAACTGTAATATAATTATGTTAAAACACAGAACGAAGTTGCATGAGAATGATAGAAGGAGGAGGGCTGGAGACATAATGGGGACATAAATGAAATCAGAAAGAAAGATAGATGTTAAAGATGTAGATGGTATAATCTAAGAATTCCCAGAGTGTATAATAATAGTGAAATGTACAATGTACACATTTTAAAAGTGTTTTTGCATGAGGAAAAACCAAGGAATATCATTATTGCGGGGTGCTGAAAATAAATGATAATTAATACTTAAAAATGTCACCTTATGTGTAAGACTAAAGCACAAAATGCTTATTTGGTAAAAAAATTTATATTTTGACTAGAGCAGTTCCTAATATGACTCATGTGGATAGTTTGATTGAATGTCATAAGTACTTGGAATCTCTGGTAGGACATGAGATTTTGTTGATTTGTCCAGAGTGATGCCCTGATGAGTCCCAGAGTGATTTGATCAATGACTGGAAAAGTATCTGCAAGCCCCCTTCGGGGAATGGTGAGAGTGGGGAGAAATTCAACTTCCCCAAGTTGAACTCTTGATATTCTCACAAGCAGTGTGGACAACCAAAACTATAGGCTGAGCCCCCAGTCTTGAGGTTGTTCATATGAAACTTAACCTCACAAAGGATAGGTCAAGTCTACTTAAAATTTAGGCCTAAGATTCACCTTCAAGAGAGCCCCTTTTGTGGCTCAGATGTGGCCTCTCTCTCCAGCCAACATGATGAGCAATCTCACCACCCTCCCCTTCTCTATGTGGGACATGACTCCCAGGGGTGTGGACCTTCCTGGCAAAGTGGAACACAAATCTTGGAATGAGTAGAGACTCAGCATCATGGGACTGAGAAAAACCCTAGAATGAGCTGAGAATTAACATCAAGTGATTGAGAGATTTTTCTCGACCAAAGGGGAATGAGTGCAACGAGACTAAGTGTCAATGGCTGAGAGATTCCAAAACAGAGTTGAGAGGTTATCCTGGAGGTTATTCTTATGTATTAAGTAGATATCACCTTGTTGTTCAAGATGTAGTGGAGAGGCCGGAGGGAACTGCCTGAAAATGTAGAGCTGTGTTCCAAAAGCCATATTTCTTGATGATGATTGAACAATGATATAGCTTTCACAATGAGACCCTGTGAATGTGAAAATCTTTTGTCTGATGCTCATTTTAGCTACTATATCAACAGACAAGCAGGACATATGGAATAAAAATAAATAATAGGGGGAACAAATGTTAAAACAGATTTAGTTTGAAATGTTAGTGGTAAATGAAAACGAGGGGTAAGGGGTATGTTATGTATAATCTTTTTTTCCTCTATTATTTTTTTATTTCTTTTTCTGTTCTCTTTTTATTTCTTTTTCTAAATTGATGCAAAAGTTCTAAGAAATGATGAATATGCAAATATGTGATGATATTAATAATTACTGATTGTATATCTAGAATGGAATGATATCTTAATGTTTTGTTTGTCAATTTTTTTAATTAAAAAATTCAAAAAACAAAATCAATGTAGTCAGGAATGCTTGTGGGCAAAGGAAAGAGGGAGGAGTAAGCACTATGGTACCTGCACAGTTTTTCCCTCTTTCCTTTCTATTCCTCCTTCTGAAAGGATGGAAGTGTTCCAAGAAATGATCGTGATGATGAATGTGTCAATATGTGACGAGATTCTGAATTTCTCATTCTATAATGGCAGAAAGAAATGATCAAAATAAGAACGTTTCCTATTCTATGGTGTATTCTGGTGCTTTAGAAGAGTAAGCAAGATACAAGAATAAAAGAAAAAATCACAGGGACCACAGCCCTTGCATCACAAAGATCTGTCACCAACAGTGGGGGGAGGATCCCCGGGAGGTGGAGCTGTGCAAGAGCCCTGGCCCATTGCCAAGTCGCATGGCTTACAGAATGGTGGCCGAGTCTTCAGGTCAGGGAAACCAAAGGGTTTCTCAGGTACTGGAGTGCACTGTCAGACCAAGGGTACTGTCAGCCAGAGGCCAGCTGGATTCCCTGCCCATTGCCAAGCTGCCCAACTGAAAGGGCTTTGGTGACATATGCAAGTCCGGGAAACCCAGGGGGTTCATGCATGAGGAGTTCACATTCGGGCCCCTCCTGACAAGCAGAGGCCAATCCATGTCTGATGCTCCTTTTATATCCCTTGTCAATGCAGAGTTAGAACGTATGGAATAATAATAGTTAATAGAGGGAAAAGTGTTAAAATCAATGTAGTTGGGGATGCTAGTGATCAAAGATGTGAGGAAGGCTTAAGGGCTATGCTACAGGCACAGATTTTCCCTGTTTCTGTGCTATTTCTCCTTCTGAAGGGATGGAAATGTTCCAAGTAAGGATCATGATGATGAACGTGCAATATGTGATGTCATTCTGAATTCCTCATTGTATAACAGCAGAATGGAATGATCAAAATAGGAATGTTTCCTTTAATTTGGTGTCTTCTGGTGCTTGAGAACAGTAAGTGATACACCGAAAATAAAAGAAAAAATCATAGGGACCACAGCCCGTGTGTCACAAATGTCTGTCGCAGTCAGTGGGGGGAGGAGCCCGTGGAGGAGGAGCTGACCTTGAGGCACCACCCTCTACCCAGTCACCCATCCAACAGGTAGGTGGAGGCACCTGTGCATCTTGGAACCCCAAGGGGTTCTCTGGTGCCAGAACTACCATCAGGCACAGGCTCCTGATGGGCAGAGGTCAATCCCTGTGTCTGATGTTCATTTTAGCTACCTTGTCTACAGACAGGTAGAACGTATGGAATAGAAATGAGTAAGAGACGGAACAAATGTTAAAATCAATGTAGTTGGGAATGCTAGTGATTAGAGAATGTTGGGAGTCATTAAGGCTATGCAATATGCACAGTTTTTCCTGGTTTCCTCTCTATTTCTCCTTCTGAGAGGATGGAAATGTTCCAAGTAAGGATCATGATGATGAATGTGCAATATGTGATGACATTCTAAATTCCTCATTGTATAACAGCCGATGGAATGATCAAAATAGGAACGTTTACTATTCTTTGGTGTCTTCTGGTGCTTATGAACAGTAAGCAAAACATGAAAATAAAAGAGAAAATCACAGGAAGCACAGCCACTGTGTGACAAATGTCTGTCACAGTCAGTGGGGGGAGAAGCCTGAGTAGGATGATCTGAGCACTAGGCCCCGCCCACTGCATACCCGCTCAGCCAACAGGGACGTGGCAGTTCCTGCAGGTCAGGGAACCCAAGGGGGTTCTATGGTGCTGGAGCACACCATCAGTCCCGGGCTCCTGACAGGCAGAGGGCAATCCTTATTGCCTGATACTTGTTTGAGCTACCTTGTCAACAGTCAGGTAGAACGTATGGAATAGAAATGAGTAAGAGAGGGAACAAATGTTAAAATCAATGTATTTGGGAATGATATGATGAAAGAACGGTGGGAGGCAAAAGGACTATGGTATGTGTGCAATTTTTCCTAGTATCCTAGCTATTTCTCCTACTGAGAGGATGGAAATATTCCAAGAAATGATCATGATGATGAATGTGCAAGTATGTGATGACATTCTGAATTCCTCATTATATAGTGGAAGAAAATATGACCAAATATGAACTTTTCCTTTTCTTTGATGTCTTCTGGCACTTGAGAACAGTAAGTGAAACCTGAAAATAAAAGAAAAAATCACAGGGACCACAGCCCATGAATCACAAATGTCTGCTACAGTCAGTGGGGGAAGAGCCCAGGGCAGTTGACCTTAAAGTGAGGTCCCACCCATTGCCCAGGTGCTCAGATGACAAGGCGGTAGTGGCATCTGTGGGTCAGGGAACCCCAGGGGGTTCTCTGGTGCCTGAGCACACCATCAGGCCCGGGCTACTGACAGGCAGAGGCCAATCCCTGTGTCTGATGCTCCTTTTGTCTCCCTTGTCAATAGACAGGTAGAATGTATGGAATAATAATGAGTAAGAGTGGGAACAAACATTAAAATCAATGCAGTTGGGAATGCTATTGATCAAAGAACGGTGGGAGGCATAAGGGATATCATATGTGCACAGTTTTTCCCTGTTTCCTCTCTATTTCTCCTTCTGAGAGGATGGAAATATTCCAAGTAATGATCATGATGATGAATGTGCAATATGTGAGGAAATTCTGAATTCCTCATTCTATAACTGTAGAATGGAAAGATCAAAATATGAATGTTTCCTTTTCTTTGCTGTCTTCTGGTGCTTGATAACAATAAGTAAGACACGAAAATAAAAGAAAGACTCACCGTGATCAAAGCCCATTCGTCACAAAGGTCTGTCCAGTTAGAGGGGTGAGGAACATGTGGAGGTGGTGCTGAGAAGAAGGTCCGGCACACTGGCCAGCTATCCAGCCAACAGGGCTTTGGCAACATTGGTTTGTAACAGAACCTCAGGGGTTCTCTGGAACTGAAGAGCACCCTCCAGTTCTGGAACCTAGTAGGCAAATGTCAATCCTTATGTCTGATGCTCCTTTTATCTACCTTGTAAATGAACAGGTAGAACGTATGGAAAGAAAATAGTATTAGAGGGAACAAGATTTAAAATCAAAGTAGTTGGGAATGCTAGCTTTCAAAGGAAGGAGGAAGGCGTAAGGGCTATGGCATGTGCACAGTTTTCCCTGTTTACTTTCTATTTCTCCTTCTGAGAGGATGGAAATTTTCCAAGAAATTATCATGATGATGAATGTGCCAGTATGTGATGAGATTCTGAATTCCTCATTCTATAATGGCAAAACAGAATGATCAAAACAGGAATGTTCCCTTTTCTGTAGTGTCTTCTGGTGATTGAGAAGAGTAAGTGAGACATGAAAATAAAAGAAAAAATCCCAGGGACCACAGCCCCTGGATCACAAAGTTCTGTCACTGTCAGTGTGGGGAGAGGCCCGGGGTGGTGGAGCAGAGCAGGAGGCCCAGCCCACTGCCTAGCTGCCCGGTCAACAGTGCAGTGGGGGCATCTGTGGGTCAGGGAACCTCAGGGGGATTCTCAGGTGCCAGAGGACACCATCAGGACTGGGATCCTGGCAGGCAGAGGTCAATCCCTGTGTCTGATGTTTCTTTTATCTACCTTGTCAAGTGACAGGTAGAACGTATGGAATAAAAATGAGTAATAGAGGAAAGAAGGGTTAAAATCAATGTGGTTGGGAATGCTAGCAATCAAAGAAAGAAGGGAGGCATAAGGGCTATGGTACATGCACAGTTTTTCCTTATTTATTTTCTATTTCTCCTTCTGAGAGGATGGAAATGTTCCAAGAAATGATCACGATGATGAATGTGCCAGTATGTGATGATATTCTGAATTCCTCATTCTATAACAGCCAAACTGAATGATCAAAATGGGAACCTTTCCTTTCCTTTAGTGTCTTTTGGTGCTTGAGAAGAGGAAGTGAGACATGAAAATAAAAGAAAAAATCACAGGGACCATAGCCTCTGCATCACAAAGTTCTGTCATTGTCAGTGTGGGGAGGAGCTCAGGGTGGTGGAGCAGATTAGGAGGTCCAGCCCACTGTACAACTGCCCAGATGACAGTGCAGTAGCAGCTTCTGTGGGTCAGGGAACCCCAGGGGTTTTTCAGGTGCCAGAACACACCATGGCACCTGGGCTCCTGGCAGGCAGAGAATAATACTGTGTCTGGAGCTCCTTTTATCTACCTTGTTAATGGACAGTTAGAACGTATTGAATAAAATGAGTAATAGAGTGAACAAGTCTTAAAATCAAAGTAGTTGGGAATGCTAGCAATCAAAGAAAAGATGGAGGCATAAGGGCTATCGCATGTGCACAGTTTTTCCCTGATTCCTTTCTATTTCTCCTTCTGAGAGGGTGTTAATGTTCCAAGAAATGATCATGATGATGAATGTGCCAGTATGTGATGAGATTCTGAATTACTCATTCTATAAGGGCAGAATGGAATGATCAAAATAAGAAGGTTTCCTTTTCCTTGGTGTCTTCTGGTGCTTGAGAAGAATTAGTAAGACCCGATAATAAAATAAAAAATCACAGTAAAAACAGACCCTGCATAACAAAGTTCTGTTGCAGTCAGTGGGGGGAGGTGCCATGGGAGTTGGAGCTGAGCAGGAGGCCCCACCCATTGCCCAACTGCCTGGACATCAGACTGGGGGTGATATCTATAGGTCAGGGAACCCCAGTGGGTTCTCGAGTGCCGGTGAGCACCAATAGGTCAGGGCTCCTGGCAGGCAGAGTCCAATCCTTGTGTCTGATGCTCCTTTTATATACCTTGTCAAAGGACAGGGAGAACATATGGAATAAAAACAAGTAATAGAGGGAACAAGTGTTAAAATCAATGTAGTTGGGATTGCTAGCAATCAAAGTAAGGAGGGAGGCTTAAGGGCTATGGTACATGCAAAGTTTTTCCCTGTTTCTTTTCTATTTCTCATTCTGAGAGGATGGAAATATTTCAAGAAATAATCATGATGATGAATGTGCCAGTATGTGATGAGATTCCGAATTCCTCATTCTAAAACAAAAAGTGGAATGGAATGATCAAAATAAGAAAATGTCCTTTTCTTTGGTGTCTTCTGGTGCTTAAGAAGAGTAAGCAAGGCACGAAAATAAAAGAAAATCATAGGGAACACAGCCCCTGTGACAAAAATGTCTTTTGCAGTCAGTGGGGGGAGGAACCCTTGGAGGTGGGGCTGAGTAGGAGAACCCGTCCACTGCCCAGCCACCTGGCCAACATTTCGGTGGTGGATTCTACATGTCAGGGAAAACCACGTAGTTCTCTTGTGCCAGAGAGCACCTTCGGGACCAGGCTCCTGGCAGACAGAGGCCAATCCTTGTGTCTGATGCTCCTTTTATCTACCTTGTCAATGAACAGGTAGAACGTATGGAATAAAAATAAGTAATAGAAGGAACAAGTTCCAAAATCAATGTAGTTGGGAATGCAAATGATCAAAGAAAGGAGGGAGGCATAAGGGCTTGGTTACGTGCACAGCTTTTCCCTGTTTCCTTTCTATTTCTCATTCTGAGAAGATGGAAATGTTGCAAGAACTGATCATGATGATGAATGCACCAGTATGTGAAGAGATTCTGAATTCCTCATTCTATAATATTAAAAGGAATGGTCAAAATAGGAACATTTCCTTTTCTTTGGTATCTTCTTATGCTTGAGAAAAGAAAGTAAGACACGAAAATAAAATAAAAAATCCCAGGGACCACAGTCACTGCATCACGAAGGTCTGTGGCTTACTGTCGGGGGGGAGTAGCCCACAGAGGTGGAGCTGAGCAGGAGCCCCTGCGCAATGCCAGGTGCCTGGCAGTAAGATCAGTGGTGGCATCTACTGGTCTGGGTACCGCAGGGTGTTCTCAGGTGCGAGAGTGCACCATCAGGCCTGGGGTCCTGCTATGCAGAGACCAATCCGTGTGTCTGTTGCTACTTTAATCTACCTTGACAATGGACAGGTAGAACATATGGAATAAAACTGAGTAATAGAGGGAACAAGTTTTAAAAACAATGTAGTTTGGAATGCTTGGAATCAAAGAAAGTAGGGAAGCAAAAGGGCCATGGTATGTGCATGGTTTTCCCCTGTTTCCTTTCTATTTCTCCATCTAAGAGGATAGAAGTATTCCAAGAAATGATCTTGATGATGAATGTGACAGTATGTGATGAGATTCTGCATCCCTCATTCTATAATGGTAGAGAGGAATGATCAAAATAGGAACATTTCCTTTTCTTTGGTGTTTTCTGGTGCTTGAGAAGAGTAAATTAGACGCAAAAAAATAAAAGAAAAAATCAGAGGGACAACAGGCCCTGCATCTCAATGGTCTGTCACAGTCAGTGAAGGAAGGGACCCGGAGAGGAGGAGCTGACCTGGAGGCCCCGCCCACTACCCAGCCACCTGGCTGACAGGAAAGTGGCGAGATCTGTGGGTTCGGGAACACCAGGGTTTTCTCGGGTGCCAGAGCACACTATTGGGCAGGGGCTCCTGGCAGGCAGAGGCCAATCCCTGTGTCTGATGCTCCTTTTATCTACTTTGTCAATGAACAGTTAGAAGATATGGAATAACAATGAGTAATAGAGGAAACAATTGTTAAAATCAATGTAGTTGAGAATGCTAGAGATCAAAGAAAGGAGGGAGGCATAAGAACTAATGTATGTGCACAGTTTTTCACTGTTTCCTTTCTATTTCTCCTTCTGAGAGGATGGAAATGTTCCAAGAAATGATCATGATGATGAACGTGCCAGTATGTGATAAGATTCTAAATTAATCATTCTATAATGGCAGAATGGAATGATCAAAATAGGAACGTTTCCTTCCTAAAGTTTCTTCTGGTTATTCAGTAGAATTAGTAAGATACAAGAATAAAAGAAGATATCACAGGGACCACAACCCCTGTGTTACAATGGTCAGTCACATTCAGTGGTGTGCAGAGACCTGGGAGGTGGAGCTGAGCAGAATGCACCGCCCACTTTCCAGTCACCTGGCTAACAGGGTGGTAGCGGCAACTGCAGGTCTGGGATGCACAGGGGGTTCTCAGGTGCCAGAGCACATCATGAGGCCAGGATTCCTCTCAGGCAGAGGTCAATCCCTGTGTCTGATGCTCCTTTTATCTACTTTGTCAATGGACAGGTAGAACATATGGAATAAAAATGAGTAATAAAGGGAACAAGAGTTAAAATCAATGCAGTTGGTAACTAGTGATCAAAGAAAGGAGGGAGGAGTAAGGGGTGTGGTATGTGAGCAGTTTTCCCTGTTTCCTTTCTATTTCTCCTTCTGAGAGGATGGAAAGGTTCCAAGAAATGATCATGATGATGAATGTGCCAGTTTGTGATGAGATTCTCAATTCTTCATTCTAAAACGGTGGAATGGAATGATCAAAATAGGGAAACTTCCTTTACTTTGGTGTCTTCTGGTGCTTGAGAAGAGTAAGTAAGATGCAAAAATAAAGCAAAAAAAAAAACACAGGGACCACAGCCTCGGCATCAGAAAGGTCCTTAGCAGTCATTAGCGTGAGGAGCCTAGGAAGGTGGAGCTGAGCAGGTGGCCCCGCCTGGTGCCAAGCTGCCCGAACGACAGGGCAGGGTGGCATCTGTGGGTCAGAGAATCCCAGGGAGTTCTCGGGTGCTGGAGCACACCATTGGGCCTGGGCTCTTTGCAGGCATGGGTCAAACCCTGTGTCCGATGCTCCTTTTATCTATCTTGTCAACATATAGGTAGAACATATGCAATAACAATGAGTAATAGAAGGAACAAGTATTAAAATCAATGTAGTTGGGAATGCTAACTTTCAAACAAAGGAGAGAGGCATAAAGTCTATGGTTCTTTTGCAGATTTTCCCTGTTTCCTTTCTATTTCTCCTTCTGAGGATTGAAGTGTTCCAAGAAATGAACATGATGATGAATGTGCCAATATGTGATGAGATTCGGAATTCCTCATTCTATAACAGCAGAATGAAATGATCAAAAAAGGAATGTTTTATTTTCTTTGGTGTCTTCTGGTGCTTGAGAAGTATAAGTAAGACACGAGAATAAAGGAAAAAGTCACAGGGACCACAGCCCCTCCGTCAGAAAGTTCTGTCACAGTCAGTGGGGGATGAGAGCGTTGAGGTGGAGCTGAGCATGAGGCCCTGCCCACTACCCAGCCACCTGACCAACAGGGCAATGACGGTGTCTGTGTGTCAGGGAACCCCAAGTGATTCTCACGTGCTGGAACACATCTTCAGGCTTGGGCTCCTGGCAGGCAGAGGCAAATCCCTGTGTCTGAAGTTCCTTTTATCTACCTTGTCAATTGTCAGGTAGAACGTATGGATTAACATGAATATCAGAGGGAACAAGTGTTAAAATCAATGTAATTGGAAATGCTAGCAATCAAAGAAAGGTGGGAGGCATAAGGGCTATGTTACTTGCACAGTTTTTCCCTGTTTCATTTCTCCTTCCCTTTCTGAGAGGATGGAAATGTTCCAAGAAATGATCATGATGACGAATGTGCCAGTATGTGATGAGGTTCTGAATTCCTTATTCTATAATGGCAGAATGGAATGATCAAAATAGGAATATTTCCTTTTCTTTTGTGTCTTCTGGTCCTTGAGAAGAGTAAGCAAGACACGAGATTAATAGAAAAAATCACAGGGACCACAGCCCCTACATCTACAAGGTTTGTCACAGTCCATGGGGGGAGGATCCAGGGGAGGTGGATCTGAGCAGGAGGCCACACCTGCTGTCCAGCTACCCGGGTGACAGTTCGGTGGTGGCATCTTCAGGTCTGGGAACCCCAGGCAGTTCTCGGGTCCTGGAACGCACCATTGGGCCCAGGCTCCTGGCTGACAGAGGCCAATCCCTTTGTCTGAAGCTCCTTTTATCTACCTTATCAATGGACATATGGAACATATGGAATAACAATGAGTAATAGAGGGAACAAGTGTTAAAATATATTTAGTTGGGAATGCTAGTGATAAAAGAAAGGAGGGTGGTGTAAGGGCTGTGATACATAGGCAGTTTTTCCCTGTTTCATTTCTGTTTCTCATTCTGAGAGGATGTAAATGTTCCAAGAAATTATCATGATGATGAATGTGCCAAGATGTGATGAGATTCTGAATTCTTCATTCTATAACGGCAGAACAGAATGATCAAAACAGGGATGTTTCCTTTTATTTCGTGTCTTTGGAGCTGAGAAGAGTATGTAAGACACGAGGGTAAAAGAAACAATCACAGGGACCACAGCCCCTGCGTCACAAAGTACTGTGGCAGTCAGTTGGGGGAGGAGTCCTGGGAGGTGAAGCAGAGCAGAAGGCCCGGCCCACTGCCCAGCCACCTGGCCAACAGGGTGGTGGTGGCCTCTGCATGTCTGGGAACACCAGGTGGTTCTTGGGTGCCAGAGCACACCATCAGGCCCAGGCTCCTGGCAGGCAGAGGCCAATCCCTGTGTCTGATGCTCCTTTTAACTACATTGTCAACAGTCATTTAGAACGTATTTAAGAACAATGAGTAATAGAAGGAGCAAGTGTTAAAATCAATGATGTTGGGAATGCTATCAAACAAAGAAAGGAAGGAACCATAAGGACTTTTGAACATGCACAGCTTTTCCCTGTTTCTTTTCTATTTCTCCTACTGTGAAGGTGGAAATGTTCCAAGAAATGACCATGATGATGAATGTGCAAGTATGTGATGACACTCTGAATTCCTCATTGTATAATGGCAGAACACTATGATTAAAATAGGAACATTCCTTTTATTTGATGTCTTCTGGTGCTTGAGAACAGTAAGAAAAACACAAAAATGAAAGAAAGAATCACAGGGAACAGAGATCCTGCATCACAAATGTCTGTCACTGCCAGTGGGGGGGGAGCACAGGGAATTGGAGCTGAGGAGGAGGCCATGCCCATTGCCCAGCTGCACGGCCAACAGTGTGGTGGAGGCAACTGCGTTTCAGAGAACCCCAGGGGGGTCTCTGGTTCTGGAGTGCACCATCAAGCCCTGGCTCCTGATAGGCAGAGGACAATCCCTGGGTCTGATTCTCCTTTGAGCTACCTTCCCAACAGACAGGTAGAACCTGTGGAATAGAAATGAGAAAGAGAGGGATCAAATGTTAAAATCAATGTTGTTGGGAAGGCTAGTGATCAAAGAACGATGGGAGGTGTAAAGGCTATGGTATGTGCGTAGTTTCTCTCAGTTTCCTCTCTAATTCTCCTTCTGAGTGTACGAAAATTTTACAAGTAATGACCATGATGATGAATGTGCAATATATGATGATATTCTGAAATCCTCATTTTACAACAGCAAAATGGAATGATCAAAATAGGAACCATTCCTTTTCTTTGTTGTCTTCTGGTGCTTGAGAACAGTGAGTAAAACACGAAAATAAAAGAAAAAACCACAAGGACCACAGCCAGTGCTTCACAAATGTCTGTCACTGTCAGTTGGGGGAGGAGTCAAGGAGAAAGAGCTGAGCAGGAGGCCCCAACACTGCCCAGCCGCCTGGCTGACAGGGCGGTGGTGACACTTGCTGTTCAGGGAAGCCCAGGGGTTTCTCTGGAGCCAAAGCGCACCATTGGGCTGGTCTCCAGACAAGCAGGGGCCAATCCCTGTGTCTGATGCTCCTTTTAGCTACCTTGTCAGCAGACAAGTAGAATGTATGGAATTGAAATGTGTAATAGAGGAAACAAATGTTAAAATGAATGTAGTTGGGAATGCTGGAGATTAAAGAACAGTGGGAGTCATAAGGGCTATGGTATGAGGGCAGTTTTTTCCTGTTCCCTCTCTATTTCTATTTCTGAGGGGATGTAAATGTTCCAAGTAATGACCACGATGATGAATGTGCAATATGGGATGACATACTGAAATCCTCATTTTACAACAGCAGAATGGAATGATCAAAATAGGAATGTTTCCTTTTCTTTGGTGTCTTCTGGTGCTTCAGAACCGTTAGTAAAACACGAAAATAAAAGAAAAAATCACAGGGGCCACAACAACTGCATCACCAATATCTGTCACAGTCATTTTGGGGAGGATCCTGGGGAGGATGAGCTGAGAAGGAGGCTGTGCCCACTGCCCAGCCCCCCCGCTGAAAGTTGGGTGGTGATACCTGTGTGTCGTGGAACCCCAGGGGATTCTCTCTTGCCAGAGACCACCATCGGGGCTGGACTCTTGACAGGCAGAGGCCAATCCCTGTATCTGGTGCTCCTTTTAGCTACCTTTTCGACAGACAGGTAGAACATATGGAACCGAAATTAGTAAGAGAGGGAACAAAAGTTAAAATCAATGTATTTGGAAATGCTTGTGTTCAAAGAACGGTGGGAGGCACCATTTCTCCCAGTTTTCTCACTATTTCTCCTACAGAGAGGAAGGATATTTTCCAAGAAATTATCATATGATGAATGTGCAAGTATTCTGAATGTGTACAATATTCTGAATTTCTCATTGTATAATGGCTGATGACAATGATCAAAAAGGAACGTTTCATATTTTTTTCTTCTGGTGCTTGAGAACATTAAGCAAATCACGAAAATAAAGAAAAAAATCACAGGGACCACAGCCCCTGCATCACAAATGTCTGTCACAGTCAGTAGGTCAATGAGCTCTTGGAGGAGGATCTGAGCAGGAGGCACTGCCCACTGCCCAGCCACCCGACCAACAGGGTAATGGCAACAACTGTGGGTCAGGGAACCCCAGGGGGTTCTCTGGTGCCACAGCGCACCATTGGGCCCAGGATCCTGACAGGCAGAGTCAAATCCCTGTGTCTGATGCTCCTTTTAGCTACCTTGTCAACAGACAGGAAGAATGTATGGAATAGAAATGAGTAAGAGAGGGAACAAATGTTAACATCAATGTAATTCAGAATAGAAGTGATCAAAGAATGGTGTGAGGCATAAGGGCTATCTTATGTACGCAGGTTTTCCCTGTTTCCTTGCTATTTCCCCTTCTAAGAGGATGGAAAGATTCCAAGTAATGATCATGATGATGCATGTTCAATATGTGATGACATTCTGAATTCCTCATTGTATAATGGCAGAATGGAATGATCAAAATAGGAATGTTTCCTTTTCTTTGTTGTCTTCTGGTGCTTGAGAACAGTGAGTAAAACACAAAAAATAAAAGAAAAAACCACAAGTACCACAGCCCTTTCTTCACAAATGTCTGTTGCAGTCAATGAGGGGAGTTGACTGGAGAGGTTGAGCTGAGAGTGAGGCCTTGCCCACAGCCCAACCGCCTGGCTGACTGGATCCCCACGGGGTTCTCTAGTGTTGGAGCTCACCATCATGCCCAGGCTACTGACAGGCAGGGGCCAATCCCTGTGTCTGATGCTCCTTTTAGCTACCTTGTCAACAGAAATGTAGAACGTTCACAATAGAAATGACTAATAGAGGAAACAAATGTTAAAATCAATTTAGTTGTGATGCCTGCAATTAAAGGATGGTGGGACTCACAGGGCTATGCTATCTGCACAGTTTTTCCCTGTTTAATCTCTATGTCTCCTTCAGAGAGGATGGAAATGTTCCAGGTAATGATCATGAAGATGAATGTGCAATATGTGATGACATTCTGCATTCCTCATTGTATAACAGCAGAAGGGAATGATCAAAATAGGAATATTTCCTTTTCTTTGATGTATTCTGGTGCTTGAGAATAGTGAGTAAAACACAAAAATAACAGAAAAATTACAGGTACCACCGCCATTGCTTCACAATATCTGTCTCAGTCAGTGGGGAGAGTTGCCTGGGGAGGTTAAGCTGAGAGTGAGTCCATGGCCACTGCCCAGCCGCCCAGTCGAAAGAGTGGTGTTGGCACTTGAGGGTCAGGGAACCCCACGGATTTCTCTGGTGCTGGAGCACACCATCTGTCTGTGCTCTGGACAGGCAGGGGCCAATCCCTTTGTCTGATGCTCCTTTTAGTTACCTTGTAAGCAGAGAAGTAGAATATATGGAATAGAAATGAGTAATAGTCTGAACGAATGTTAAAATGCATGTAGTTGGGAATGCTGGTGATTAAGGATCAGTGGGAGTCATAAGGGCTATGTTATGTGTGCAGTTTTTTCCCTGTTTCCTCTCTATTTCTCTTTCTGAGACTATGGAAATGCTCCAAGTAATGATCATGATGATGAATGTGCAATATGTGATGACATTCTGAATTCCTCATTTTATAACGACAGAACAGAATGATCAAAACTGGAACATTTACTTTTTTGGTGTATTCTGGTGCTTGAGAACAAGTTAGTAAAACAGGAAAAGAAAAGGAAAAAATAACAGGGACCACAGCCCCTGCATCACAAATGTCTGTGGTTGCCTGTGGTGGGAGGCACCTGGGGAGTTTTATCGGAGCATGAATCCCCGCCCACTGCCCAGTCGCCTGGCCAACAAGGCATTGGAGAAACCTGTAGGTCAGGGATCCCCAGGGGGTTATCTGATGCTGGAGTGCACCATCGGGCCTGTGCTCCTGACAGGCAGAGGCCAATCCCTGTGTCTGATGCTTCTTTTAGTTACCTTCTCAACAGACAAGTAGAACTAATGCAATTGAAATTAGTAATAGGGGGAAAATGTTTAACTCAATGTAGTTGGTAATGTTAGTGATTAAAGAATGTTGGGAGTCATAAGACTAAGGTATGTGCACAGTTTTTCCTTATTTCCTTTCTATTTCTCCTTCTGAGAAGATGGAAGTGTTCCAAATAATGATCATGATGATGAATGTGCAGTATGTGATGACATTCTGAATTCCTCATTGTATAACGGCAGAATGGAATGATAAAAATAGGACCGTTTCCTTTTTTTTTGGTATATTCTGGTACTTGAGAACAGTAAGTAAAACATGAAAATAAAAGAAAAAATCAAAGGGACCACAGGCCCTGCATCACGAATGTCCATCACAGTCAGTGGTGAGACAAGCCCGGAGAGTTTGAAGTGAGTGTGAGGCCCTGCCTAATGCCAACCCACCCGGCCGAAATGGCCGTCGTGGCCCCTGCTGGTCAGGGAACCCCAGGGGCTTCTCTGGTGCTGGAGCATATGATAGTGCCCAGAATCCTGACAGGCAGGGGCCAATCCTGGTATCTGAGGCACCTTTTAGCTACCTTCTCATCAGGCAAGTAGAACGTATGGAATAGAAATGAGTAAGAGAGGGAAAAAATGGTAAAATCAATGTAGTTGGGAATGCTAGTGATCAATGAACCTGGGAGGCACAAGCACTATATTATGTTCGCAGTTTTCCTGGTTTCCTCACTATTTTTCCTACTGAGAGGATGGAAATGTTCCAAGAAATGATCATGATGATGAATGTGCAAGTATGTGATGAAATTCTGAATTCTTCATTCTATAATGGCAGGACAGAATGATCACAATAGGATCGTTTCCTTTTCCTTGGTTTCTTCTGGTGCTTGAGAAGAGTAAGTAAAAACGAAAATAAAAGAAAAAATCACAGGGACCGTAGCCCCTGTGTAACAAATGTCTCTCGCAGTCAGTGGGGCTAGGAGCCCATGGAGAATGAGCTGAGCACAAAGCTCCGCCCACTGACCAGTTTCCCACCCAACATGGCGGTCATGGCATCTGCGGGTCAGGGAACCCCACAGGGTTCTTGGGTTCTGGAGTGAACCATCGGACCCCGGCTCCTAACATGCAGGGAGCAGTCCCAGTGTCTGTTGCTGCTTTCATCTACCTTCTCAATGAACAGGTAGAACATATGGAAAAAATGAGCAATAAAGGGAGCAAGTGTTAAAATCAATGTAGTTGGGAATGCTAGTGATCAAAGAAAGGAGTGAGGCATAAGGGCTATGGTACATGTGCAGTTTTTACCTGTTTCCTTTCTATTACTCATTCTGAGAGAATGGAAATGCTCCAAGAATAGATCGTGATGATGAATGTGCCAGTATGTGATGAGATTCTGAATTCTTCATTCTATAACGGTGGAATGGAATGATCAAAATAGGGACCCTTCCTTTAATTTGGTCTCTTCTGATGCTTTAGAACAGTGAGTAAGACAAGAAAATAAAGAAAAAATCACAGGGTTCCGGAGAAGATGGCAGCTTAGTAAGACGCGCGGATCTTAGTTTCTTCTCCAGGACAGCTACTAGGGGAGTAGAAACGATACAGAACAGCACCCAAAGCCACAACAGAGATAAGAAAGACAGTGTACCCCATCCTGGAACGGATGGCTTACTGAGAGAAGCAGCTCGGGTGAGATCACCGAGGCGCATGGCCTTCACCGGGCGGGACGGCAAGCGGCCGGAATCACTCCCTTCCCCCTTCCCGGGGCGGCTGGGAGAATTGGAGAGGTGGTCCCCTGAAACCGTGGTGGCAGGCGCCCACATCACGCGCGGCCCCCCGGACCAATTGAGAGAATTGGATCGGAAATCCCCAGGCTGCGGAGAACGGTGACGGGTGGGGGAGGCCCCTTCCAAACCCGTGACTCCCTGGAAACGTGCACTCTCCGGGGCGGGCCGCTGCCGCTGGCGCCCTCCCGCCACGCTTGTCGCCCAGGCGACTAGGAAATTCGGACGGGCGCTTTCCCGGGCTGCGTCGGCCAGCAACCCTCCCTGCATTCGGACCCCGGGCCGGCTCGAACCCTTCCAAGCCGCTTCGGCTAGCAAACCTCCTGGACGGCAAGAGTTTTCCAAAGTTAAAGGTCCCACAGCACCTTTTACTGGTGGGACCCGCAGACAAACGTGTGCCACCAGCGCCACCTACTGGGCAGGATAAGAAAAACAGAACCCAGAGATTTCACAGAAAAATCTTCCAAACTTTTGGATTCAATACCCAGGGAAATCTGTCTAAATGCACAGATGCCAACAGAAGATAACGGATCACGCTCAAATAATTGAAAATATGGCCCAGTCAAAGGAACAAACCAATAGTTCAAATGAGATACAGGAGCTGAGACAACTAATGCTGAATATACAAACAGAAATGGAAAACCTCTTCAAAAACGAAATCGATAAATTGAGGGAGGACATGAAGAAGATATGGGCTGAACATAAAGAAGAAATAGAAAAACTGAAAAAACAAATCACAGAACTTATGGAAGTGAAGGACAAAGTAGAAAAGATAGAAAAAACAATGGATTCCTACAATGATAGATTCAAAGAGACAGAAGATAGAATTAGTGATTTGGAGGATGGAACATCTGAATTCCAAAAACAAACAGAAACTATCGGGAAAAGAATGGAAAAATTTGAACAGGGTATCAGGGAACTGAAGGACAATATGAACCGCACAAATATATGTGTTGTGGGTGTCCCAGAAGGAGAAGAGAAGGGAAAAGGAGGAGAAAAACTAATGGAAGAAATTTTCACTGAAAATTTCCCAACTCTTATGAAAGACCTAAAATTACAGATCCAAGAAGTGCAGCGCACCCCAAAGAGATTAGACCCAAATAGGCGTTCTCCAAGACACTTACTAGTTAGAATGTCAGAGGTCAAAGAGAAAGAGAGGATCTTGAAAGCAGCAAGAGAAAAACAATCCATCACATACAAGGGAAACCCAATAAGACTATGTGTAGATTTCTCAGCAGAAACCATGGAGGCTAGAAGACAGTGGGATGATATATTTAAATTACTAAAAGAGAAAAACTGCCAACCAAGACTCCTATATCCAGCAAAATTGTCCTTCAAAAATGAGGGAGAAATTAAAACATTCTCAGACAAAAAGTCACTGAGAGAATTTGTGACCAAGAGACCAGCTCTGCAAGAAATACTAAAGGGTGCACTAGAGTCAGAACCAAAAAGACAGAAGAGAGAGGTATGGAGAAGAGTGTAGAAAGAAGGAAACTCAGATATGATATATATAATACAAAAGGCAAAATGGTAGAGGAAAATATTATCCAAACAATAATAACACTAAATGTTAATGGACTGAATTCCCCAATCAAAAGACATAGACTGGCAGAATGGATTAAAAAACAGGATCCTTCTATATGCTGTCTACAGGAAACACATCTTAGACCCAAAGATAAGCATAGGTTGAAAGTGAAAGGTTGGGAAAAGATATTTCATGCAAATAACAACCAGAAAATAGCAGGAGTGGCTATACTAATATCCAACAAGTTAGACTTCAAAAAATCACAGGGACCACAGCCCCTGCAACACAATGGTCTGTTGCTGTCAGTTGGGGGAGGAGTCCCGGGAGGAGGAGCTGAACTGGAAGCTCCGCCCACTGTCCAGCCTCCTGAGCAACAGTGCGGTGGTGACATCTGCATTTCAGGGAACAACAGGGGCTACTCATGTGCTGGAGTGCACCTTTAGGCCCGGCTTTTGACAGGCAGAGGCCTATCCCTGTGTCTGATGCTGCTTTTATCTACCTTGTCAAAGGACATTTAGAACGTATGGAATAAAAATGAATAATATAGGGAAGTGTGAAAATCAATGTAGCTGGGAATGCTAGTGACCAAAGAAAGTTGTGTGGCATAAGGACTATGGTACAGGCACAGTTTTTCCCTGTTTCATTTCTCTTTCTCTTTCTAATTCAGAGAGGATGGAAATGTTCCATGAAATGATCATGATGACGAATGTTCCAGTATGTGATCTGATTCTGAGTTCCTCATTCTATAATGGCAGAATGGAATGATCAAAATCGGAACGTTTCTTTTTTGTTGTTGTCTTCATGTGCTTGAGAACAGTATGTAAGACACGAAAATAAAAGCAAAAATCGCTGTTACCACAGCCCCTGCATCACAAATATCTGTTGCAGTCATTCTGGGCATGAGCTTGGGATGTTTCAGATGAGCATGCATCCTGGCCCACTGCCCTTCTGTCAGGCTGACAGGGTGGTAGTGTCATCGGCAGGTCAAGGAAACCCAGGGTGTTTCAGGAGATGGAGCACACTTTCGGACCCAGGCTCCTGAAAACCAGAGGCCAATCCCTGATGCTCCTTCTAATTACCTTGTCAATGGACAGGTACAACATATGGAATAAAAATGAGTAATAGAGGGAACAAGTGTTAAAATCAATGTAGTTGGGAGTGCTAGTGATCAAATAAAGGAGGGAGGTGTAAGGACTATGGTACATGCACAGTATTTCCCTGTTTACTTTCTACTTCTCCTTCTGAGAGGATGGAAAAGTTCCAAGAAAATATCATGATGGTGAATGTGTCAGTAAGTCATGAGATTCTGAACCGCTTATTCTATAATGGCAGAATGGAATGATCACAATAGGAACGTTTCCTATACTTTGGTGTTTTCTGGTGCTTGAGAAGAGTAAGTAAGACACAAAAATAAAAGAAAAAATCACAGAGACCACCGCCCCTGCGTGAAGAAGTTCTGTCACATTCAGTGGGGGGATGTGGGGCTATGCTGGAGGCCCTGCCTACTACACAACTGCCCGGCTGTCAGGGTGGTGGCATCATCTGCAGGTCCACGATTCCCAGGGGGGTTTTGGGTGCCAGAGAGCCCCATTGGGCACGGATTACTGGCAGGCATAGGCAAATCCCTGTTTCTGATGCTCCTTTTATCTAACTTGTCAATGGACAGGTAGAATGTATGGGTAAAAATGAGTAGTAGAAGGAACAAGTGTTAAAATCAATGTAGATGAGAATGCTAGCAATCAAAGAAAGGAGGGAGGCATAAGGGCTATGGTACATGCACAGTTTTCCCTGTTTCCTTTCTATTTTCCTGCTGAGAGGATGAAAATATTCCAAGAAATGATCATGATGATGAATGTGACAGTATGTGATGAGGTTCTGAATTCCTCATTCTATAACGGCAGAATGGAATGATCAAAATAGGAATGTTTCCTTTTGTTTTGTTTCTTCTGGTGCTTGAGACCAGGAAGAAAGACACGAAATAAAAGAAAAACTCACAAGGACCACAGCCCCTGGGTCAAAAAGGTCTGTCGCTCTCAGTGGAGAGAGAATCACGGGAAGGTGGAGCTGAGCAGGAGGCCTCGACCACTGCCCTGCCTCCCAACCGACATGGTGGTGGCGGCATCTGTGGGTCTGGGAACCCCACAGGTTTCTTGGGTGCTGGAGCACACCATTGGGCTGGGGTTACTGGTGAGCAGTGTCCAATCCCTGTGTCTGATGCTCCTTTTATCTACCTTGTCATCGGACAGGTAGAACATATGGAATAAAAATGAGTAATAGAAGGACAGGTGTAAAATCAATGTAGTTGGGGATGTTAGTGATCAGAGAAAGGGGAGTGATGTAAGCGCTCTGGCACATGCATATTTTTTATTGTGTCCTCTCTATTTCTCCTTCCGAAAGGATGGATATGTTCCAAGAAATGATAATGATGATGAATGTGCCAGTATGTGATGAGATTCTGAATTACTTTTTCGATAACGCCGAATGGAATGATCAAAATAGTAATGTTTCCTTTTCTTTGATGTTTTCTGGTTCTTGAGACGAGTAAGTAACACACAAAAATAAAAGAAAAAAATCACAGGGACCACCGCCCATGCATCATAATTGTCTGTCGCAGTCATTGGGGGGAGGAGCCCCGGGTCATGGAGCTTTGCAGGAGGCCTTGCCAACTGCCCAGTGGCCTGGTCGACAGGGCGATGTCAGGATCAGAGGGTCAGGGAACCCCATGGGTTCTCAGCTGCCCCAGTGTATCATCGGGCCTGGGCTCCTGACAAGCAGAGGCCAATCCATGTGTCTGATGCACATTTTATCTACCTTGTCAAAGGAAAGAAATGATCATGATGATGAATGTGTTAGTATATGATGAGATTCTGAATTCCTCATTCTAAAATGCCAGAAGAGAATGGTCAAAATAGGTACGTTTCATTTTCTTTGGTGTCTTCTGCTGCTTGAGAACACTAAGTAAGGCAGGAAAATAAAAGAAAAAATCACAGGGAATCCAGGCCTTTGTTTTCCAAAGGTCTGTTGCAGTCAGTTGGGTAAGAACCAGGGGAGGTGGAGATGAACAAGAGGCCATGACCACTGCCAAGCAACACGGCCAACAGAGCGGTGGTGCCTTCTGTAGGTCAGGGAACCTCAGGGTGCTATCAGGTGCTTCAGCACACCATCATGTCTGGGTTCCTGTCAAGCAGAGGCCAATCCCTGTGTCTGATACTCCTTTTACCTACCTTGTCAATGGACAGGTGGAATGAACGGAATAAAAATGAGTAATAGAGGAAACACGTGTTAAAGTCAATGTAGTTGGGAATGCTAGCAATCAAAGAAAGGAGGGATGCTTATGGGCTATGGTATGTGCTCAGATTTTCCCTGTTTCCTTTCCACTTCTCCTTCTGAGAGGATGGAAGTGTTCAAAGAAATGATCAGGAAGATGAACGTGCAAGCATGTGATGAAATTCTGAATTCCTCATTGAATAACTTCAGAAAGAAATGATCAACATAGGAAAATTTCTTTCTCTTTGGTGTCTTTTGGTACTTGGAAAAGTAAGGAAAACACGAAAACAAAGCAAAAAGTCATAGTGACCAAAGCCCCTGTGTCACAAATGTCTGTTGCATTCAGACAGGGAAGGAGCCTGGGGAGGCGGGGCTGAGCAGTTGTCCCTGCCCACTGCCCATCTGCCAAGCCCACAAGGCGGTGGTGTCATCTGTGGGTCAGGGAAGCCAAGGGTGTTATTTGGTGTCAGAGCCAACCATCAGGTCCAATCTACGGATAGGCAGAGGTGTATCCCAGTGTCTGATGCTCCTTTTATCTACCTTGCCATCAGACGGGTAGAACGTATGGAATAAAAATGAGTAATAGAGGGAACAAGTGTTAAAATCAGTGTAGTTGGGAATGCTTGAGATCAAAGAAAGGAGGGAGGCATAAGGGCTATGGTACGCATGAAGTTTTTCCGTGTTTCCTACCTATTACTACTTCTGAGAGGATGGAAATGTTCCCAGAAATGATTATGATGATGAATGTGCCAGTATGTGAGGTGAATGTGAATTCCTCATTCTGTAACAGCAGAATTGAATGATCAAAATAGGAACGTTTCCTCTTCTTTGGTGTCTTCTGGTGCTTGAGAGCAGTATGTAAAACAGGAAAAAAAAAAAAAAGTCACAGGGACCATAGTGCCTCCATCACAAATGTCTCTAGCCATCATTAAGGGGAGGAGAACAGGGATGTGGAGCTGAGTAGGAGGCCCACTTTCTGCCCAGGCACCCAGCCACAAGGTGGTGGCAGAATCTGTGGGTTAGGGAACCTCAGGTGGTTCTCGTGTTTCAGAGCACTTCATCAGGCCCGGGCTCCTGACAGGCAGAGGCCAATCACTGTGTTTGATGCTCATTTTTTCTAACTTGTCAATGGACAGGGAGAATGTGTGGAATAAAAGTGAGTGATAGAGGGAACAAGTGTTAAAATCAGTGTAGTTAGGAATGCTAGCAATCAATGAAAGGAGGGAGGCATAAGGGCTATAGTACATGCACAGTTTTTCCCTGTTTCTTTACTATTTCTCCTTCAGAGAGGATGGAAATGTTTCGAGAAATGATCATGATGATGAATGTGCCAGTATGTGATGAGATTCTGAATTCTTTGTTCTATAAAGGCAGAACAGAATGATCAAAATAAGAATGTTTCCTTTTCTTTGGTATCTTTTGGTGCTTGAGAACAGTATGTAAGACAGAAATATAAAAGAAAAAATCACAAAGACCACAGCCCCTGGGTCTAGAAGATCTGTCATGGTCAGTGGGTTGAGGAGCTTGTGGAGTTGGAGCTGAGCAAGTGACGCTGCCCTTTGCCCAGACACCTGGTGGACAGGGAGGTGGCATATCTGTGTGTCAGGGATCCCCAGTGGGCTCTCAAGTGCCAGCCCGCACCATCAGGCTGAGGCTTCTGGCTGGCAGAGGCCATTCCCTGGGTCTGATACTCCTTTTATCTATCTTGCAAACAGACAGGAATATCATATGTAATATAAATGAGCAATAGAAGGAACAAGTGTTAAAATCAGTAGAGCTGGGAATGCTAGCAATCAAACGAAGGAGGGAGGCATAAGAAGTATAATATGTGCCCAGTTTTTCCCTGTTTGCTTTCTATTTCTCCTTTAAAGGGGATGGAAATGTTCCAAGAAATGATCATGATGATGAATGTGCCAGGATGTGATGAGATTCTGAATTCCTCAATCTATAACGCCAGAACAGAATGATCAAAATAGGAATGTTTCCTTTTCTTTGGTGACTTCTTGTGCTTGATAAGAATAAGTAAGACACGAAAATAAAAGAAAAAATCACAGGGACCCCAGCCCCTGCATCACAAAGTTCTGTCACAGTCTGGGGTAGAAGCCCGGGGAGTTGCAGGTGAGCAGGATTCCCTGCCCACTGAACCACCTACCAGCTGACAGGGCGTTGATGGAAACTGCAGGTTAGGGAACCCCAGGGGGTCTCAGGTGTCGGAGTGCACCATCGGGCCCAGGCTTCTGCAAGCAGAGGCCAATCCCTGTGTCAGATGCTCCTTTTATCTATCTTGTCAACAGAGAGGTAAAACATATGGAATAAAGATGAGTAATAGAGGGAACAATAGTTAACATCAATGTAGTTGGGAATGTTAGCAATCAAAGAAATGAGGGAGGTGTAAGGGCTAAGGTATGTGCACAGTTATTCCCTGTTTCCTTTTCATTTCTCCTTCTGAGGGGGTGGAAATGTTCCAAGAAATGATCTGATGATGAACGTGCACGTATGTGATGAAATTCTGAATTCCTCATTGAATAATGGCAGAATGGAATGATCAAAATAATAAAGTTTCCTTGTATTTGTTCTCTTCTTCTACTTGAGATAAGTAAGGAAATCACACAAAGAAAACAAAACATCACAGGGACCCCTGCCCCTGCGTCACAAATGTTTGGCCCAGTCAGAGGAGGGAGGAGCTCAGGGAGGTGAGGCTGAGCATTAGGAGCTGCCCACTGCTCAGCCACCCAGCCGACAGGGTGGTGGCGGTATCTGTGGGTCAGGGAACCCCAGGTGGTGCTCCAGTGCTGGAGTGAACCATCTGGACAGAGCTTCTGACAGGCAGAGGCCAATCCCTTTGTCTGATCCACCTTTTATCTACCTGGTCAAGAGAGAGGTTGAACGTATGGAAAAAACTGTGTAATACAGGGAACAAAACTTTACCTCAATTTAGTTGGGAATGCTGGCAATCAAAGAAAGGAGGGAGGCTAAAGGGCTATGGTATGTGCACAGTTTTTCCGTTTCCTTTCTGTTTCTCCTTCTGAGGGGATGGAAGTTTTCAAAGAAATGATCATGATGATGAACGTGCAAGTATGTGATGAAATTCTGAATTCCTCATTGAATAATGGCAGAACGGAATGATCAAAATAGGAAACTTTCCTTGTCTTTGGTGTCTTCTGGTACTGGAGAAAAGTAAGGAAACACGAAAACAAAACAAAACATCACAGGGACAACAACCCCTGTGTCACAAATGTCTGTCGCAGTCAAATGGGGGAGGACTCCAGGGAGGTTGGCCTGAGAAGGAGGCCCCGCCCACTGACCAGCCACCAGGCTGAGATGGTGGTGGTGGCAACTGCGGGTCAGGGAACCTCAGGGGGTGCTTTGGTGCCAGAGCTCTCCTTTTGCCTGGGGCTTCTAACTGGCAGTGGGTAATCCCTGTGTCTGATACCCCTTTTATCTACCTTGTCAGCAGACACGTAGAACGTGTGGAATAAAAATAAGTAATAAAGGGAACAAAAGTTAACATCAATGTAGTTGGGAATGCTAGCAATCAAAGAATGGAGGGAGGTGTAAGAGCTATGGTATGTGCATGGTTTCTCCCTGTTTTCTTTCTATTTCTCCTACTGCGGGGATGAAAGTGTTCCAAGAAATAATCATGATGATGAACGTGCAAGTATGTGATGAAATTCTGAATTCCTCATTGAATAACGGCAGAATGCAATGATCAAAATAGGCAAGTTTTGCTTTGGTGTCTTCTGGTACTTGAGAAAAGTAAGGAAAACACTAATACAAAACAAAAAGTCACAGAGACCACAGCCCCTTCATCAAATGTCAGTCTCAGTTAGAGGGAGTAGGAGCCCAGGGTGGTGAACCTGAGAAGGAGGCTTCTCCCACAGCCCAGCCACCAGGCCGAAAGTGCAGTGGCAACAACTGCTGGTCAGGAAGCCACAGTGGTTCTCTGGTGCCAGAGTGCAACATTGGGCCCGGGTTTCTGACAGGCAGAGGACAATTCTTTTGCCTGATGTTCCTTTTATCTACCTTTTAAACAGACAGGTAGAGTGCATGGAAGAAAATGAGAATTAGAGGGGACAAAAGTTAACATCAATGTAGATGGGAATGCTATTGATCAAAGAAAGGAGGAAGCTATAAGGGCTATGGTACGTGTGCAGTATTTCCCTATTACATTTCCATTTTTCTTTCTTAAGGGATGGAAATGTATCCAGAAATGATCATGATGAAGAATGAGCAAGTATGTGATGATATTCTGAATTCCTCATTGAATAATGGTAGAAAGTGATGATCAAAATAGGAAGGTTTCCCTGTCTTTTTTGTCTTCTGGTACTTAAGAAAAGTAAGGAAAACTGAAAACAAAACAAAACTCACAGGGACCACAGCTTCTGTGAAACAAATGTCTGTTACAGTCAGGGAGTGGAGGAGCCTGGGGAGTTGGAGCTGAGCAGGAGGCCCCACCCACTGCCAAAGCCTCAGAGCCACATGGAGGTGATGGCAACTGCAGGTCAGGGAACACCAGGGGGACTCTGGTGCCAGAGCACACCATCAGGCCTGGGCTACTGACAGGCAGAGGCCAATCACTGTGTCTGATACTCCTTTAGTCTTCCTTGTCAACTGACAGGTAGAATGTATAGAATAAAAATGAGTAATAGATGGAACAAAAGTTAACATCAATGTAGTTGGGAATGCTAGCAATCAAAGAAAGGAGGGAGGCATAAAGGCTATGGTATGGGTGAAGTTTTTCCCTGTTTCCTTTCTATTTCTGCTTCTGAGGGGAAGGAAATGTTCCAAGAAATGATCATGAAGACAAACGTGCAAGTGTGTGATGAAATTCTGAATTCCTAATTGAATAACAGCAGAACAGAATATTCAAATTGAAAAGTTTCCTTATCTTTGGTGTCTTCTTGTACTTGAGAAAAGTAAGGAAAACACGAAAACAAAACAAAAATCACAGGGACCACAGCCCCTGAGTCAAAAATGTCTGTCGTACTCTGAGGAGGGAGGAGCCTGGGGTGGTGGGGCTGTGCAGGAGGCCACGCCCACTACCCAGCCACCTGGCCCACAGTTCGGGGGTTGCAACTGCAGGTCAGGGAACTCCAGGGGGGCTCTGTTGATGGTTCACACCAACGGGACCGGGCTTTGGAAAGGCAGAGGCCGATACCTGTGGCTGATGCTCCTTTTATCTACCTTGTCAACAGACAGGCAGAACGTATGGAATAAAAATGAGAAATAGAGGGAACAGATGTTAAAATCAGTGTAGCTGGGAATGTTAGCCATCAAAGAAAGGAGGGAAGCAAAAGGATTAGGGTGTGTGGGCAGATTTTCTCCATTTCCTTCCTATCTCTATTTATCAGAGGATGAAATTTCCCAAGAAATGATCATGATGACGAATGTGCTGGTATGTGATGAAATCCTGAATTACTTATTGTATACTGGCACAACGGAATGAACAAAGTAGGAATGTTTCCTTTACTTTGGTGTCTTTTGGTACTTGAGAGAAAAAAGTCAAAGAAAATATCATAGGGATCCCAGCCCCTGAGTCACAATGTTCTCTCACAGTCAGTGTGGGGAGTAGCCCTTTAAGGTGGCACTATTCAGAAGGCCCCGCCCACTTCCCTGCCGATCGGCTGACAGGTCAATGGTGGCAACTATGGGTCAGTGAACCCCAGGGAGGCTCTGATGTCAGAGCGCCCAACCAGGCTCGGGCTTCTGAGAGGCAGAAGCCAATCTCTGTGTCTGCTGCTTCGTTTATCCACCTTGTCAAGAGACAGGCAGATTGTATGGAATAAAAACATGAAATCGAGGGAACAGATGTTATAATCAATGTAGGTGGGAATGCTAGTTTTCAAAGAAAGGAGTGAAGCAAAAGAGCTATGGTGTGTGCACAGTTTTTCTCCATTTCCTTTCTATGTCTCCTTCTCAGAGGACGAAAATGTACAAATAAATGATCATGATGATGGATGTGCAAGTGTGTGATGAAATCCTGAATTACTCATTGTATAACAGCAGAATGGAATGAGCAAAGTATGAATATTTCCTTTCCTTTGGTGTCCTCTGTTACTTGAGAGAAGGAAATCAAAAAAAAAATCACAGGGACACCATCCCCTGCATTACAAAGGTCTGTCGCAGTCAGTGGGTGAGGAGCCCTGGGAGGTGGAGCTGAGCAGGTGGTACCGCCCACTGCCCAGCCACTGGGCCAACAGGGCGGTGGTGGCAGCTCTGGGTCAGGGAACCCCATAGAGGCTCTGGTGCCAGAAGCACAACACTGGGCCCAGGCTTCTTTCAGGCAGAGGCCAATCCCTGTGTCTGATGCTCCTTTTATCTACCTTGTCAACAGACAGGCAAAACATATGGAATAAAAATGAGAAATGGACTGAACAGAGACCAGTCTCTGTGTCTGATGCTCCTTTTCACTTGCTTGTCAGCAAAGAAGTAGGACATAAAAATAGAAATGAGGAAGAGAGGGAAAAGTTGTTAAAATCAATGTAGTTGGGAATGCTCACAATCAAACAAAGTAAGTAGGTGTAAGGGATACGGTATGAACACAGTTTTCCCTGTTTCCTTTCTATTTCTTCTTCTAGGAGGATGGAAATGTCCCAAGAAATGATCACGATGATGAGTGTGCTAGGATGTGATGGAATTCTGAATTCTTCATTGTATAAGAGCAGAATGGAATGATCAGAATAGGAATGTTTCCTTTTCATTGGTGTCTTCTGGTGTTTGAGAACAGTATGTAAATCACTAAAATGAAAGAAAAACCACAGGGACCACAGCCCCTGAGACACAAAAGTCTGTTGTGGTCAGTGGGGGCAGGAGCCTGGGTAGGTCGAGCTGAGTAGAAGGCCCCACCCACTGCCAAGTCACCTGGCCGACAAGGCGGTAGTGGCTCCTGCGGGTCAGGGAAGTCTGGCACTGGAGGCACCATCAGTCCCGGGCTCCTGACAGGCAGATGCCAGTCCCTGTGTCTGATGCTCCTATTAGCTATCTTTACAGCAGACAGATAGGACATACGGAATGGAAATGATGAAGTGAGGGAACAGATGTTAAAATCAATGCATTTGGGAATACTCGCAATCAAGGGAATGAGGTGGGAGTAAGGTCTACGGTATGTGCGCAGTTTATTGCTGTTTCCTTTCTATTCCTCCTTCTGGGAGGATAGAAATTCCCAAGAAATGATCATGATGATGAATGTTTAGGGATGTGATGGAATACTGAATTCCTCTTTGTATAACGGCAGAATGGAATAATCAGGATAGGAACATTTCCTTTTCATTGGTGTCTTTTGGTGCTTGAGAACAGTAAGTAAAAGAGGAAAATGAAAGAAAAAACCAAAGGGACCACAGCCCCTGCATCACAAATGTCTGTCACAATCAGTGGGGGGGAGGAGTCCAGGGAGGTGGAGCTCAGCAGGAGGCCCTGCCCACTTCCCAGCTTCCCAGTCCATAGGGCAGTAGTAGCTCCTGTGGGTCAGGGAAACCCAGGGAGTTCCCGGGCACCAGAGTGCATCATCAGGCCTGGGCTCCTGACAGCCAGAAGCCAGTCCATGTGTGCGATGCTCCTTTTAGCTACCTTGTCAGCATACAGGTGGGACGTATGGAATAGAAATGAGGAAGAGAGGAACAGATGTTAAAATCAGTGTATTTGGTAATACTCATGATCAAAAAATGGAAGGAGGGGTAAGGGCTATGGTATGTGCACAGTTTTTCCCTGTTTCCTTTCTATTTCTCCTTCTTGGAGGATGGAAATGTCACAAGAAATGGTCACAATGATGATTGTGCAAGGATGTGATGGAATTCTGAATTCCTCATTGTATAATGGCAGAACAGAATGATCATGATAGGAACGTTTCCTTTTCTTTGGTGTCTTCTGGTGCTTGAGAATAGTAAGTAAAATAAGAAAATAAAAGAAAAAAACACAGGGACCATAGCCCCTGCATCACAAATTTCTGTCACCGTCAGTGGTAGGAGTAGCCTGGGTAGGTGGAGCTGAGCAGGAGGACCTTCCCACACCCAAGCCACCTGGCAGACAGTTCAGTGGCAGAACCTGCAGGTCAGGAAACCCCAGGGGGTTTCCTGGCACCAGACTGCCCCATCGGGCCTAGGGTCCTGACAGGTAGAGGCCAGTCCCTGTGTTTGATGCTCCTTTTAGCTACCTTGTCTGCAGATACTTAAGATGTATGGAATAGAAATGAGGAAGAGAGGGAACAGATGTTAAAATCAATGTAGTTGGAAATACTCGTGATCAAAGAATGGAGGGAGGTGTAAGGACTACAGTATGTGCACACTTTTTCCATGTTTCCTTTCTATTTCTCCTTCTGGGAGGATGGAAATGTCCCAAGAAATGATCATGATGATGAATGTGCAAGGATGTGTTGGAATTCTGAATTCCACATTGTATAACGGCAGAACGGGATGATCAGGATAGGAATGTTTCCTTTTCTTTGATGTCTTCTGGTGCTTGAGAACAGTAAGTAAAACACGAAAATGAAAGAAAAAACGACAGGGACCACAGCCACTGCATTCCAAATGTGTGTCACAGTCACTGTGGGGATTAGCCAGGGAGGCAGAGCTGAGCAGGAGGCCCTGCCCACTGTCAAGCGTCCTGGCTGACAGGGTTATGGTGACACCTGCGCGTCAAAGTACCCAAGGGGGTTCCTGGCACCAGAGTGAACTATTGGACCTGGGCTCCTGAGAGGCAGAACCCAGTCCCTGTGTCTGATGCTCCTTTTTGCTACCTTTTCAGCAGACAGTTAGGATGTATGAAATAGAAATGAGGAAGAGAGGTGTAGAGAGCCGCTTTCCGGGTTTGGCCTAGTGGACACGCTGCAGCCTGCTCTAGAGTTCCCCCCGCCCATCGAGTGAGCCAAGATGGCGCCCACATCCTGCTTCCGCAAATGACGCACACGCCCACCAACCCTATCTTCCAATCACCTCTGTATACGTGGCACTAACCTATTGGGTTTGGGCACAGTATATAAGAGGTTACCCGACGGGGTGGGTGGAGACGACCCACAGGGAGCCGTGCCTGACGGCCGCATAGAGGTTGCTCCCCCGCGGGGCATCTTGTCCCGCGCGGAACCTGTAACAGAGAATGCAAGCTTAACTCCAGTAAAGGTCTGTGCTTACAACTGCTACGTGTCTTGGATCTGTGTTTCTCACCAGCGCGGATTTGCCTGCGCCTGTCTCTTTCTCCCCTCCTGTTCCCTTCGCCGGCCGGGGATCAGAAGCCGAACGAGACGGTCGCGGACAAGTGGTGGCCCGTACGGGGACCCTTCTGCTGCCTTTCCCCGAGCTGGTGAGGACGTGCTTCTTGAGTTCGCAGCGGACTTTCCACGCCTGATCACCGTGGGAAGGTGAGTGCTTCTTATTACGTGAGAGTTAAGGGCTGTGGGCGTTCAGGTAGCCCCAGTGAATCGGGAGAGCTCCCCGATTGATTAAAGTACAGTGCCGACTGCAAGCATGGGGCAGTCAGGAAGTTCACCTTTGTTAGCTCCTTTAAAAACCCTTTTGAAGCAGCGGGGCATCTCAGTTAAGAAGAGTTCCCTCCTGCGGTTCCTTGACGATGTTGTTACCTTTGTCCTTTGGTTCGCCCATTCCGGTAGCCTCAGTCTGCCCTCTTGGTTAAA
This sequence comes from Tamandua tetradactyla, assembly GCF_023851605.1. Classification (NCBI taxonomy): domain Eukaryota; kingdom Metazoa; phylum Chordata; class Mammalia; order Pilosa; family Myrmecophagidae; genus Tamandua; species Tamandua tetradactyla. The sequence goes on along the minus strand of NW_027518407.1, from coordinate 155,217 downwards.
ACTTGGTAATAACATAGAACGGGCGCGCCGGACGGGCCTTTGTATGGACCCGATCCTGGTCCCTATCTGGGAAACCGTCCGTGCTTGCCCTGAGGCAGAGTCTACTTCAGGCCTCAGTCCGTCTTCCGCCCTGCTGCAGGCACGGCACGCGCTCCAAGAAACTCAGTCAGTTTCGTCTGCGGACGGCTCCCGTAAAGGCAAGCCGCCAGAGTCAGACGCTAGTTCAGACGACTCTGACTCAGAGTCAGATGGTGATGAGACCGAGGGTGCAGACGCGCCTCCGCTGATCGATTGGGGGAGGCCCCCTGTCTCACCCACACAGCCTTCCGCCCCGCCAGCGCCTGCTGCAGGGACGCGGCGGCTTCCGGTGAATGGTTTTGGTGATCTCGCCAAAAACCCTCACCACGGGCTCCCTCTGGTGGCCGAATCAGGTAATTACAGTGGCTGCTCTCCAACTTCTAAGCACTTGTTAAAAGGAATGGGATATGTCCCCGGCAAAGGCTTAGGAGCCTCATTGCACGGGCGCGCAAGGCCTATACAAGCTGTCTCCAATTCTGACAGACGAGGCCTGGGTTTTTCCTAGGGGCCACTGAGGGGAGACTCCCACCCACACCTATAAAACTAAAGTGGAAGACCAGTACCCCAGTGTGGGTGCCTCAGTGGCCCTTACCAAAAGAAAAGCTGTCAGCATTGCATACTCTAGTGTCTATACAGCTAAAAGAGAGCCATATCATTCCCTCCACATCGCCTTGGAACACACCCGTATTTGTCATAAAGAAAAAATCAGGCAGATGGAGATTGTTACATGATTTAAGAGCCGTTAATAATTGCATGGAGTCCTTAGGACCTGTTCAGATGGGGTTGCCCCTTCTCTCAGCTCTGCCAGAGCATTGGTCTATTTTCATCTTAGACATCAAAGACTTACTAAAGAAACAGAAAGGGGGAATAGGCCACGGCCTGTCCCCAAAGGCTCAACTGTCTGTAGCCTTATTTACATATAATTTTTTAAATGAAAATGCACAAGGAATGACACCTGCCCTACAGCACACCACTCCGAGTCCTCCACATAGAGGTCTAGTCCGTTGGAAGGATGTCCTGTCAGGACAATGGCAAGGCCCTGACCCAGTGCTCAGCTGGGCCAGAGGCTCTGTTTGTGTTTTTCCCTAGGAACCAGGACGTCAACCAGTGTGGGTTCCGGAAAGACTGGTGAGAACCGTGACATCGCCCGAGGAGGCCACGGAGCTGTTGCCTAAAAAACCAACAAGCCTTCAACCTGAACCATCAGATCAGGCCTCCAACTCTGCTGATGACGGCGGCGACTGACGAGATAGCAACGAAAGCGCCGGTCACCCTTCGATTGTTTAGAAGGGGGACCAGTTTTAATAACCCCCGTTGCCTTCGACCTTTCCAAACTGGGCGAGACTGTACAAAGTCTGTGGAACCGAGTCACCTCATGGTTCTCTTGGCCCAATTTGACTACTTGGATTCTCGTGGCAGTGGGACTATTAGTGGGCTTAGTCACTGTTAAATGTTTGTTAGAACGCTTGTTCCAGACACAGCAGCAACTACGTGTTTCTACCATGTTAGCTATGTCTTCCCAGTCAAATGTGGGTGTGCGTCCCTCCTCGATAGATAGCCCGTCTGAATCACCTGGGGCAAAGCTCTTGTCAGCAAGGTTTGTTGCAGGCTCCCTGGCCACTACCCGTGTTTAGCTAGGCACCAGAGGCTGTTAATTTTGCGTGCCTAGCCGCCTCGACGGTGGAGCTGCGGCCGCAGTCCTGGCCAGACTGGGCTTGGCTCTAGCCATTGCACCGAGGCCTCCGCAGCGTTTCCTATGCCCTGGCTGTCGCTCTCATAATCCCCGCTTGACCCAGTTGCGAGGCGAAGCACTGCAGGGAGGAGTCACGTGGTATCCAGTTCACGGACTCTCCGGTCTCTATATGAGGTGAGCATTCTGGTCGGTGCCAGAGGTTCAGCCGCAAGATGGCTGGAGCCTAGTCCAGACTCCCCAAAGCACCAAAACAAGTAGTGGGCTAATCAAGCTCACGGGAGCACCATCATCAATAGAGACACTGGGTACAAGAATACGGTCTACGGACCATGCCTCTTATAAAAACAAAAAGGGGGAGATGTAGAGAGCCGCTTTCCGGGTTTGGCCTAGTGGACACGCTGCAGCCTGCTCTAGAGTTCCCCCCGCCCATCGAGTGAGCCAAGATGGCGCCCACATCCTGCTTCCGCAAATGACGCACACGCCCACCAACCCTATCTTCCAATCACCTCTGTATACGTGGCACTAACCTATTGGGTTTGGGCACAGTATATAAGAGGTTACCCGGACGGGGTGGGTGGAGACGACCCACAGGGAGCCGTGCCTGACGGCCGCATAGAGGTTGCTCCCCCGCGGGGCATCTTGTCCCGCGCGGAACCTGTAACAGAGAATGCAAGCTTAACTCCAGTAAAGGTCTGTGCTTACAACTGCTACGTGTCTTGGATCTGTGTTTCTCACCAGCGCGGATTTGCCTGCGCCTGTCTCTTTCTCCCCTCCTGTTCCCTTCGCCGGCCGGGGATCAGAAGCCGAACGAGACGGTCGCGGACAGAGAGGGAACAGATGTTAAATTCAATGTAGTTTGGAATGCTAGTGATCAAAGAAAGGAGGGAGGCGTAAGGTCTATGCTATGTGTGCAGTTCTTCCCTGTTTCCTGTTTCCTTTCTATTTCTCCTTCTGGGAGAATGGAAATGTCCCAAGAAATAATCATGATGATGAATGTGCAAGGATGTGATGGAATTCTGCATTCCTCATTGTATAACGGCAGAGTGGAACGATCACGATAGGTAGATTTCCTTTTCTTTGGTGTCTTCTGGTGCTTGAGAAGAGTAAGTAAAACACGAAAATGAAAGAAAAAAATCACAGGGACCACAGCCCCTTCATCAAAATATCTGTCACAGTCAGAGGTGGAGGAGACTGGGGAGGTGTGGCTGAGCCAGAGGCCCCACCCCCTGTCCAGCCGCCCAGCAGACAGGGCGGTGGTGGTAACTGCAGGTCAGGAATCCCAGGGTTATCTCCAGAGCTGGAGCACAACATTGGGCCCAGGCTTCTGCCAGGAAGAGTCCATTCCCTGTGTTTGAGGCTCCATTTAAATACCTTGTCAACAGACAGGTAGAAGGAATGGCATAAAAATGAGTAATAGAGGGAACAAATGTTAACATCAATGTAGTTCTGAATGGTTGCGATCAAAGAAAGGAGGGAGGTGCAAGTGCTATGGTATGTGCGCAGTTTTCCCTGTTTCCTATCTATTTTTCCTTCTGAGGGGATGGAAGTGTTCCAAGAAATGATCATGATGATGAACGTACAAGTATGTGATGAAATTCTGAATTTCTCATTGAATAATGGCAGAACGGAATAATCAAAATAGGAAAGTTTCCTTGTCTTTGGTGTCTTCTGGTACCAGCGAAAAGGTAGGAAAATGCAAAAACAAAACAAAACGTCCCAGGTACCACAGCCCCTGCAGCATGATTATCTGTCACAATCATAGGGTAGAGGAGTCCCGGGAGGTGGGTATGAGCAGGAGGCCCCGTCCACAGCCCAGCCACCAGGCCGACAGGGCAGTGGTGGCTACTGTGGAACAGGGAATCCCAGAGGGGCTGTGTTGCTGCAGTGCACCATCAGGCCCAGGCTTCTGACAGGAGGGGCAAACCCCTTGTCTGATGGTCCTTTTATCTGCCTTGTAAACAGAAATGTAGAACATATGGCAGGAAAATGAGTAATAGAGGGAACACAAGTTAACATCGATGTAGCTGGGAATGCTAGTGATCAAAGAAAGGAGGGAGGCATAAGGGCTATGGTATGTGCACATTTTTCCCTGTTTCCTTTCTGTTACTCCTTCTGAGGGGAGGGAACTGTTCTAAGAAATCATCATGATGAGGAACGTGCAAGTTTGTGATGAAATTCTGAACTCCTCATTGAATAACGGCAGAAAGGAATGATCAAAATAGGAAAATTTATTTGTCTTTGATGGATTCTGGTACTTGAGAAAAGGAAGGAAAACAAAACAAAAAGTCACAGGGACCACAACACCTGCATCACAGATGTCAGCTGCAGTCAGAGGGTAGAGGATTTCAGGGAAGTGGGGCTGAGCAGGAGGCACCGGACACTGCCAAGCTGCCTGGCCGACATTGCTGTGGCAGCAAATGTGGTAAGGGAAACGCAGGGGTGGTGGTGACCCGGCCCGTGGGACACACGAACCTGGACCTGAGGGAGAGAGTGAGAATTGGGGGAACAAGAGACACAGAGAATGGAGACAAGACAGGATTCTGATCAAGTTTCATTTATTGAGGGCGAATCCAAGGAAATTATACAGCAAGAAAGGGGAAGTGACTTGTATCGGGTGTTAGCAGAGGTTGGGCGTTACTCTGCAGTTAAGCAACTTAACCACAGAGGCTAAGTTGGGAAAAGCAGTTGGGAAAGGCAGATTAGCCAAGGCTGGTCAGCCGATTTCGGGGAATGGGCAGAGCAGAAGTGAGAAAAGAAAGAACTTAACTTGAGATAGTACTTAAGGTGGCGTCAGACCACAAGCTAGCTGGCACACTGCCGGTGCCATAAGCAGTTTCCCACAGAAGGGCTCTGGTGATGGAGCGAACCATCAGGCTCAGGCTTCTGACAGGCAGAGGACAATCCCTGTGTCTGATGCTCTTTTTATCTACCTAGCCAACAGACAGGTAGAACATATGGAATAAAAATAAGTAATAGAGGGAAAAAATGTTAACATCAATGGAGTTGGGAATGCTAGTGATCAAAGAAAGGAGGGAGGCGTAAGGGCTTTGGTATGCATGCAGATTTCCCTGTTACCTTTCTATTTCTCCTTCTGACAGAATGAAAGTGTTCCAAGAAATGATCATGATTAAGAACATGCAAGTATGTGAATAAATTCTGAATTCCTCATTGAATAATGGCAGAATGGAATGATCAGAATAGGAAAGTTCCCTTGTGTTTTGTGTCTTCTGATACTTGAGTACAGTAAGGAAAATATGAAGACAAAATAAAAAGTCACAGGGACCACAGACCCTGCATCACAAATGTCTGTCACAGTCAGAGGGTAGAGGAGAACTGGGAGGTGGGGCTGAGCAGGAGACACCGCTCAATGTCTATACCCAAAGCCAACAGTGTGGTGGTGGCAACTGCAGGTCAGGGAAACCCAGGAGGTCTCTGATGCCAGAGCGCAACATTGGGCTTGGGTTTCTGACTGGCAGAGGCCTTTCCCTGTGTCTGATGGTCTTTTTCTCTACCTTGTCAACAGACAGGTAGAATGTATGGCATAAAAATGAGTAATAGAGGGAACAAAAGTTAACATCAATGCAATTGGGAATGCTAGCAATCAAAGAAAGGAAGGAGGCATAAGGACTATTATAAGTGCGCAGTTTTTCCCTTTTTCCTTTCTATTTCTCCTTCTGAGAGGATGGAAGTGTTCCAAGAAATGATCATGATGTTGAACGTGCAACTATGTGATGTAATTCTGAACTCTCCATTGAATAAATGCAGAATGGAATGATCAAAATAGGAAAGTTTCCTTGTCTTTTGTGTCTCCTGGGACTTGAGAAAACTAAGGAAAACATGAAAACAAAACAAAAAGTCACAGTGATCACAGCACCTGCATCAGAAATACCTGTCACAGTCAGAGGAGGGAGGAGCCAGGGATGCGGGTCTGAGCAGGAGGCCCCGACCACTGCCCAGCCACCCAGCTGACAGGGCAATGATGGCAAATGCGGGTCAAGGCACCCCAGGGGGTTTCTGGTGTCAGAGCACGCCTGCTCAACACCAGCATCCCAGGCTACTCTCCCCCCTGTGACAGAACTGTGTGACACAGGGTCTGTGGTCCCTGTGATTTTTCCTATTATTTTTGCATCTTACTTACTCTTCTCAAGCACCAGAAGACACCAAAGAAAAGGAAACATTCCTATTTTGAGCATTCCATTCTGGCGTTATAGAATGAGGAGTACAGAATCTCATCACATGCTGGCACATTCATCATTAGGATCATTTCTTGGAATATTTCCATCCTCTCAGAAGGAGAAATAGAAAGGAAACAAGGAAAAACTGCACATGTACCATCAACTTTATGCCTCCCTCCTTCCTTTGATCACTACATATCCCAAATATATTAAATTTTAAACCTGTTCCCTCTATTACTCATTTTTATTCCATATGATATACCTGTCTGTTGACAAGGTAGATAAAGGGAGCATCAGAAACATGGATTGGCTTATGCACGTCAGTGGCCCAGCCCCGATGTTACACTTCATCACCCGAGAACATACTGGGCTGCCCTGACCTGCAGAGGCTACCTCCGCCCTGTTGGCTGGGCGGCTGGGCAGTGGGCATGGCCTCCTGCTCAGCTCCAACACCCAGGGCTCCTTGTCCCACTGACTGTGGCAGACATTTGTGACACAGGGGCTGTGGTCCCTGTGATTTATTCTTTTATTTGCGTGTCTTACTTTGTCTTTTCAAGGACCAGATAACACCAAAGAAAAGGACATGTACCTATTTTGATCATTCCGTGAAGTTGTTATAGAATGAGGAATTCAAAATCTCATCACATACTGGCAAATTCATCATCATGATCATTTCTTGGAGCATTTCTATTTTCTCAGAAGGAGACATAGAAAGGAAACAGGGAAAACTGCACATGTAACATAGCCCTTATGCCTCCTTCTTTCTTTGATCACTAATATTCCCAGCTACATTGATTTTAACACTTTTTCCCTCTATTACTAATTTTTATTCCATATGTTCTACCTGTCCATTGATGAGGCAGATAAAAGGGGGATTAGATACAGGGATTAGACTCTGCCTGTTAGAAGCCCTGGCCCGATGGTGAGCTGTGGCATTGGAGACCCCCTGTGGTTCCCTGACACACAGTTGCCACCACTGCCCTGTCGGCCGGGTGGAGCACAGTGCGTGGGGCATCCAACAGAGCCCCACCTCTGTGGGGTCCTCCCCCCTCCGACTGTGACAGAGATTTGTGATGCACAGGCTGTGGCCCCTGTGACGTTTTACATTGTTTTCATATTTTCCTTATTTTCTCAAATACCAGAAGGCACCAAAGACAAGGAAACTTTCCTATTTTGATCATTCCATTCTGACTTTATTCAATGAGGAATTCAGAATTTCATCACATACTTACAGGTTCATCATCATGATCATTTCTTGGCACAGTTCTATCCCCTCAGAAGGAGAAATAGAAAGGAAACAGGGAAAAACTGCCTACATAGCATAGTCCTTATACCTCCCTCCTTTCTTTGATCACTAACATTCCTAGCTGCATTGATGTTAACTTTTGTTCCCTCTATTACACATATTTATTCCATGTGTTCCACCTGTCTGCTGGCAAGGTAGATGTCATGGTTGGTGATTAAGTGCGGCCACCTGGCTTCTGCCAACTCGGTATCCTGTCATCCCCATTGTGTTTAAGGATTCCAGCTCAGTGACGGCAGTTTCTACAGTAATATCTGACCTATAGTTATAGAGATGTTGGTTGGTTGTTGTTAGAGACACTGTCTACATTAAGGGGTGAATGTGATGGGCTTAAGGCTTCAAAAGAGAAGCTTAAGCACTGTCTGCAAGATGTAGACGTTTCTATGAGTATCCTGAAGGAAAATCTTATTTACTGTAGCTGTAGAGTTGAGATCTCTGAAAATCAGACTCAGAATCTTATTGTTAGAGAAGCAACTTTACAACATGAACTGAAATCTCAGTCTTGCATGGTGTCTGCCGTTAAAGTGAGGGCATTGATTGGAAAGGAGCGGGACCCTGAAAAATGGGATGGTGGCATATGGATTGATAATGATGTTGGGGGTGAGGTTGAAACCCTAGACCATGCTAAGCCTTCTCTAGATAACCCTGTAATAGACTGCCCTGAGGACAGAGCTGCCCCACCTCCAGCCTGCCTTGAGGAATTGGCCACCCAACCTCCTCCTGAAGGGATTAGCCCTAGAGTTATTAATCTTGTTTCACCAGCTGAAACTGCAAATGAAAGCCCTGAATCAAATGGCTTGCAAGATATTTCTAATTCTTTTCATGACCCACTCCCAACACCCCTCATTTCTTCTAGACCTATAACTAGACTAAAGTCCCAACAGGCCCCTAAAGGTGAGGTACAAAGTATCACACATGAGGAGGTACATTATACTCCAAAAGAACTGTGTGAGTTTTCCAATTTATATAGACAGAAATCAGGGGGAATATGTGTGGCAATGGATTTTAAGAGTGTGGGATAATGGTGGGAGGAATATAAGGCTGGATCAGGCTGAATTTATTGATATGGGCCCACTAAGCAGAGATTCTGCATTCAATGTTATAGCTAGAGCAGTTAGAAAAGGTGTTAGCAGCTTGTTTGGGTGGTTGGTTGAAACATGGATCAAAAGGTGGACAACATTACCTGAGGTTGAAACGCCAGAACTGCCCGGTATAATGTAGATGAGGGGATCCAGAGGCTTAGAGAGATTGGAATGTTAGAGTGGATTTATCATGCAAAGCCTGCTCTTACACCCCAGGAATGTCCAGAAGATGCACCTTTTACCAGAACAGTGAGAAATAAGTTTGTGAGACTAGCACCATCATCCCTAATGAGCTCTGTGGTTGCACTATTCTGTAGGTCAGATATTATTGTAGGAACTGCTGTCACTGAGCTGGAATCCTTAAACACAATGGGGATGACAGGATCCCGAGTTGGCAGATGCCAGGTGGCAACACTTAATCACCAAAGACAGGGTAGATGTGGCTATTATAATAGACAACAAACTCAAAGGAGGCATCAAAATTATATGACACACAGAGATTTGTGGCATTGGTTAGTAAATCATGGGGTGCCTAGAAATACAATAGAATGGCAGTCTACTAAATTCTTGTTGGAGCTGTATAAACAAAAGAGTTCTAGGTCAAGGGAACAGAAGTCTAACCTGAATTACAAAAACACAGAGTCATGGCCTCTTAATCAATTTCCAGACTTGAAACAGTTTACAGACCCAGAGCCCCTTGAATGAAGGGGAGGCCAGGTCCCTATGGGGGAGAAACCTGTTACACTGCCACAAATTTATACTGTTAATCTTCCTCTAAGTCTTCCCCAAGGAGACCGACAGCCTTTTACCAGGGTAACTGTGCATTGGGGAAAAGGAAATGATCAGATATTTCGGGGATTATTAGACACTGGTTCAGAAGTGACATTAATTCCAGGGGACCCAAAACGTCACTCTGGACCACCAGTCAGAGCGGGGGCTTATGGAGGCCAGGTGATCAATGGAGTTTTAGCTCAGGTCCGTCTCACAGTGGGTCCAGTGGGTCCCCAGACCCATTCGGTAGTTATTTCCCCAGTTCTGGAATGTATAATTGGCATAGACATACTGAGCAACTGGCAGAATCACCACATTGGGTCTCTAACTCGTGCACTGAGGGCTATTATGGTGGGAAAGGCCAAGTGGAAGCCACTAGAACTGCCCCTACCAAGGAAAATAGTAAATCAGAAGCAATACTGTATTCCTGGAGGGATTGCAGAGATTACTGCCACTCTTAAGGACTTGAAAGATGCAGGGGTGGTGATTCCCAACACATCCCCATTCAACTCTCCTATTTGGTCTGTGCAGAAAACAGATGGGTCTTGGAGAATTACAGTGGATTATCATAAACTCAACCAGGTGGTAACTCCAATTGCAGTGGCTGTTCCAGATGTAGTATCATTGCTTGAGCAAATCAATACATCCCCTGGTACCTGGTATGCAGCTATTGATCTGGCAAATGCTTTTTCTCAATAGCTATTAGTAAGGACCACCAGAAACAGTTTGCATTCAGCTGGCAAGGTCAGCAATATACTTTCACTGTGCTACCTCAGGGGCATATCAACTCTCCAGCCCTATGTCATAATCTTGTTCGCAGAGACCTTGATCATTTCTGCCTCCCACAAGACATCACACTGGTCCATTATATTGATGATATCATGTTGATTGGACCTAGTGAGCAAGAAGTAGCAACTACTCTAGATTTACTGGTAAGGGTAATTGCGTGTCAGAGGATGGGAAATAAATCCAACAAAAATGCAGGGGCCTTCCACCTCAGTAAAATTTCTAGGTGTCCAGTGGTGTGGGGCATGTCGAGATATCCCTTCTAAGGTGAAGGATAAGTTGCTGCATCTGGCCCCTCCCACAACCAAAAAAGAGACACAATGCCTAGTTGGTCTTTTTGGAGTTTGGTGACAACATGTTCCTCATTTGGGTGTGCTAATCCTGCCCATTTATCGAGTGACCAGAAAAGCTGCTAATTTTGAGTGGGGACCTGAACAAGAGGAGGCTCTGAGACAGGTCCAGGCTGCTGTGCAAGCTGCTCTGCCACTTGGGCCATATGATCCAGCAGATCCAATGGTGCTGGAAGTGTCAGTGGCAAATAGAGATGCTGTCTGGAGCCTTTGGCAGGCCCCTATAGGAGAATCACAAAGCAGACCCTTAGGATTTTGGAGCAAAGCCTTACCATCTGCTGCAGATAGCTACTCTCCTTTTGAGAAACAGCTTCTGGCCTGCTACTGGGCCTTAGTAGAGACTGAACGCTTTACCATGGGCCACGAAGTTACCATGAGACCTGAGTTGCCTATCATGAGTTGGGTGTTGTCTGACCCACCAAGCCATAAAGTTGGGCATGCACAGCAGCACTGTATTGTAAAATGGAAATGGTATAGACAAGATAGAGCCAGAGCAGATCCTGAGGGCACAAGTAAGTTATGTGAAGAAGTGGCACAAATGCCCATGGTTTCCACTCCTGCTGCCACATTACCTTCTCTTTCCCAGACCAGAGCTATGGCCTCTTAGGGAGTTCTTTACAGTGAATTGACTGAGGAAGAGAAAACTCGGGCCTGGTTTACAGATGATTCAGCACGATATGCATGTACCACCCAAAAGTGGACAGCTGCAGCATTACAAACTCTTTCTGGGGTGTCCTTGAAGGGCAGTCATGAGGGGAAATCCTTCCAGTGGACAGAATTTCGAGCAGTGCACCTGGTTGTTCATTTTGCTTGGAAGGAAAACTGGCCAGAGGTGCGTTTGTATACTGACTCATGGGCTGTTGCTAACGGGTTGGCTGGTGGTCAGGAACTTGGAAAGACCATAATTGGAAAATTGGTGACAAAGAGGTCGGGGGAAGAAGTATGTGGATAGACCTTTCTGAGTGGGCTAAAAACATGAAGATATTTGTGTCCCATGTGAATGCACACCAGAGGGTTACTTCAGCAGAGGAAGATTTAAATAATCAAGTGGATAAGATGACCCGTTCTGTGGATACCAGTCAGCCTTTTTCCCCAGCAACTCCTGTTATTGCCCAATGGGCTCATGAACAAAGTGGTCATGGTGGTAGGGATGGAGGTTATGCATGGGCTCAGCAACATGGACTTCCACTCACCAAGGCTGACCTGGCTACAGCCATTGCTGAGTGCCCAATCTGCCAGCAGTAGAGATCCACACTCAGCCCCCGATATGGCACCATTCCCCGAAGTGACCAGCCAGATACATGGTGGCAGGTTGATTACATTGGACCACTCCCTTCATGGAAGGGGTAGCGATTTGTTCTAACTGGAATAGACACATATTCTGGATATGGGTTTGCTTTCCCTGCACACAATGCTTCTGCCAAAACTACTATCGTGGGCTAACAGAGTGCTTTATCCATCATCATGGTATTCCACATAGCATTGCTTCAGATCAAGGAACACACTTCACAGCAAATGGAGTGCAGGAATGGGCACATGCTAATGGAATTCTCTGGTCTTACCCTGTTTCCCATCATCCAGAAGCAGCTGGATTGATGGAACAGTGGAATGGCCCTTTGAAAACTCAATTACGGTGCCTACTAGGTGGCAAAAACTTGAAAGGCTGGGGTAATGTTCCCCAGGAAGCTGTGTATGCTCTGAATCAGCGTCCGCTGTATGGTGCTGTTTCTCCCATAGCCAGGATCCATGAACCCAGGAACCAAGGGGTGGAAATGGAGTGGTGCCACTCACTATTACCCCTAGTGATCCACTAGGAAAATTTTTGCTTCCTGTCCCTGATACCCTGAGTTCTGCTGGTCTACAGGTTTTAGCTCCAAAATGGGGTGTGCTTCCTCCAGGAGAAACCACAGTGATACCACTGAACTGGAAGTTAAGATTGCCACCTGGTCACTTTGGGCTACTTATGCCTCTGGATCAACACGCCAAGAAGGGGATTATATTATTGTCTGGGGTAATTGACCCTGACTATCAGAAGGAAGTAGGACTGCAACTACATAATGGAGGTAAAAAAGAGTTTTCTTGGAATATAGGAGATCCCCTGGGGCGTCTATTATTACTACCACACCCTGTGATTAAAATCGATTGAAAACTGCAACAACATGATCCAGGCAGGACTTCTAATGGCTCTGAAACTTCAGGAATGAAGGTTTGGGTCACCCCACCAGGCAAAGAACCACGGCCAGCTGAAGTGCTTGCTGAAGGGAAAGGGAACATGGAATGGGTAGTGGAAGAAGGTAGTGATAAATATGAACTTCGACCACGTGATCAGTTACAGAAACGAGGACTGTAATGCTGTTTTGTTCATGTTATACTATTTAAGTTCTAGGATACCAAGTTTAAGAATGAATGTTGCCCAAGGATTTGCACCCTATTCTGGAGAGATTTAATGTGTTTCAAGTTATATGCAGGACAATTGAATATTGTCAGGTAAAAAAAAATGTGTGCTTATTTGTTTTCATTTGGAAATTAAGTATGGTCTAAGGTGATATATATATATATAGGTGTCAAGTTAACAAGGAGTGGACTGTCATGGTTAGGGACAGGTGTCAACTTGGCCAAGTTGTGGTACCTGTTTATCTGATTGGGCAAGCGCTGGCTTGTCTGTTGCAATGAGGACATTTCACAGGATTAGGTCATGATCACGTCAGCTACATCCACAGCTGATTCCATTTGTAATCAGCCAAAGGGGAGTGTCTTCTGCAACTAGTGATGATAAATGAATTCATGGGAAGCCTTTTAAGGAGGACTCAGATGAGACAGCTTCCATTCCTGCTTTGGCTGGTGAGCCTCTCCTGTAGAGTTCATCCAGGCCATCCATGGGAGTCTTTGACTTCACAGCCTGCCCTGTGGATTTTGGACTCTGCTTTCCTATGGTCACGTGAGACACTTTCATAAATTTTATATTTGCAAGTGTTCCCTGTTGATTCTGTTTCTCTAGAGAACCCTAACTAATACAGTAGATAAAAGGAGCATCAGACACAGGGATTGGCCTCTGGCTGTCAGAAGCCTGGGTCCAATGGTGCGCTCTGGCACTACAGACCCCCTGGTATTCCCTGACCTGCAGTTGCTGCCATCGTCCTTTCAGCCTGGCTGCTGGGCAGTAGGTGGGATTGAGTGCTTGGCCCCACCTCCACAGGCTCTTCTCTCCTCTGACTGTGAAAGACATTTGTGATGCAGTGTCTGTTGCCCCTGTGACTTTTTGTTTTGTTTTCCTGTTTTCCTTACTTTTCTCAAGTACCAGAACACACAAAAGACAAGGAAACTTTCCTATTTTGATCATTCCATTCTGCCGTTATTCAATGAGGAATTCATAATTTCATCACATACTTGCACGTTCACCCTCATGATCATTTCTCAGAACATTTCCATCCCCTCAGAAGGTGAAATAGAAAGGAAATAGTGAAAAACTGCAGACATACCAGAGCCCTTATGCCTCCCTCCTTACTTTGATCACTAGCATTCAGAAATAAGTTGATGTTAACTTTTGTTTCTGTATTACTCATTTTTATTCCATACATTCTACCTCTCTGTTGACAAGGTATATAAAAGGACCATCAGACACAGGGTTTAGAATCTATCTGTAGAAGCCCTGGCCTGATGGTGTGGGTTCTAGCTTGCTAGCTGCCGGAATGCAACACACCAGAGATGGATTGGCTTTTAATAAAAGGGGATTTATTTTATTGGTTCTTCAGAGAAAAGGCAGCTAACTTTCCACTGAGGTTCTTTCTTACGTGGAAGGCACAGGATGGTGTCTGCTCGTCTTCTTTCCAGGCCCCTGGATTCCAACAACTTTTGGGGGGGTGACTTCTTTATGTATCTCCAAAGGTCTGGGCTGAGCTGCAAGTGCTGAGATGAGGAATGCCAAGCTGCTTAGCTGTGCTACGTTACAATCTCTCATTTAAGCACCAGCCAGTTAAGTCAAACGTCACTCATTGCAGCAGACACGCCTCCTAGCTGACTGCAGATGTAATTAGCAACAGATGAGGTTCACGTACCATTGGCTTATGTCCACAGCAACAAGACTAGGTATCCTCACCTGGCCAAGTTGACAGCTGAATCTAACTAACACATGTCCACATCTTGTCAACTTGGCAACTTCAAGCATCACTTTAAACAGGTGCAAAACATTCTCTTCTTGCTGTGGGCCTGTGAATCTTAAAACAAATTATCTGATGCCAATATGCAAAGGAGGATAAACACAGGATCCATAGGGAGAAACTGGAAGGAAAACCTGCAGGCAAACACCATTGGATTTCAAAGTCTGAAAGTCATTTATCCCTTGGCTGTAGAAAGTGGCAGTCCCACCCCTTCCAAGGACCTATGCAGTGGCCGGCCTCTTTCCAAGTCAACCACAGGGAACATCGAGGAGACCACCTCTGGGCTCCACTCTCTCCAGGCATCAGGGCCATCCCTGGGCTTTCTGCTATTTCTGGGGCACACGCACAACCACTCCAAATGGTGGCAGCCAGGCCCTCCCAGTCCCCCAAGGAGTGCGCTATGCCTTTTTCCAAGGCTCGAGGCTGCACAACTCTTCCACTGCAATGAGAGGGGAGACTCATCCTTGCCCTTCAGTGTAAACTCACCCTCTCCATGTATATGGATGGGTCCACTCTTTTGGCCGAGGTTTCTTGGCTTCAGACCTGAACTTCCATGGTTCTCAATCTTCAAACTCCAATCTCTCCATTTTGTGTCATCCTTTGTCAAGATTGGTAGGAGTTCCATTTACAGCAACATTCTCTTCAAACACTCCAGGACTTCATCATCAATCTCTTCACAGTTCCTCCAAAGTCTTCCCCTTAGCCATCCAAAACACCGTTCAAACATATCTGGCATTTTCAAACCGCAGCAGCACCCCACTCTCCAGTACCAAATCTCTTCTAGTTTGCTAGTTGCTGGAATGCAACACACCAGAGATGGATTCGCTTTTAATAAAAGGGGATTTATTTTGTTGGTTCTTCAGAGGAAAGGCAGCTAAATTTCCACTGAGGTTCTTTCTTAAGTGGAAGGCACAGGATGGTGTCTGCTGGTCTTCTTTCCAAGTCCCTGGGTTCCAATAACTTTCCCCAGGGTGACATCTTTCTATATGTCCAAAGGCCTGGAGCTGAGCTAAAAGTGCTGAGATGAGGAATGCCAAGCAGCTTAGCTGTGCTATGTTGCAATATCTCATTTAAGCACCAGCCAATTAAGTCATACATCACTCATTACAGCAGACATGCCTCCTAGCTGACTGCAGATGTAATTAGCAACAGATGAGGTTCACGTACCATTGGCTTATGTATGCAGCAACAAGATTAGGTATGCTCACCTGGCCAAGTTGACAACTGAATCTAACTAACACATGTCCACCCCTTGTCCACCACTCACAGTAGCATCTGTGAATCAGGGATCCCCAGGGAGTTCTCTGTTAGCAGACTGCAACATCAGGCCCATGCTCCTGGAAGGCAGATTGCAATCCCTGTGTCTGATGCTCCTTTTACCTACCTTGTTAATGGACAGATAGACTGTAAGGAATAAAAAATAGTAAAATGGGAAACAAGTGTTAAAATCCATGTAGTTGGGACTGTTAACTATCAAAGAAAGGAGGAAGGCATAAGGGCTATGGTATGTGCACAGTTTTCCATGTTTCCTTTGTATTTCTCCTTCCGAGAGGATGGACATGTTCTAACAAATGATCATATTGATGACTGTGCCAATATGTGATGAGATTCTGAATTCCTCATTCTATAACAGCAGAATGGAATTATCAAAATAAGAACATTTCCTTTTCTTTGGTGTCTTCTGGTGCTTGAGAAGAGTAAGAAAGACACGAAAATAAAAGAAAAAATCACAGCAACCACAGCCCATATGTCACAAGGTCTGTAACAGACAATGGGGAAAGAAGTCCAGGGAGGTGGAGATAAGCAGGAGGAACCTCCCACTGCCTAACCACCTGGAGGAAAGGGTGGTGGCGGCACCTGCATATCAGGGAACACCAGTGGGTTCTCCAGTGCTGGAGCACACCATCAGGTCTGGGCTCCTGACAGGCAAATGCCAATCCCTGTGTATGATGCTCCTTTTATCTACCTTGTCAATGAGCAGGTATAATGCATGGAATAAAAATGATTAATAGAGATTACCAGTGTAAAATCAATGTAGTTGGGAATGCTAGTGATCAAAGAAAGGAGGGAGGCATAAGAGTTATAGTACGTGTGCAGTTTTTCCCTTTGTCCTTTCTATTTCTCCTTCTGAGAGAATGGAAATGTTATAAGAAATGACCATGATGATGAATGTGCCAGTATTTGATGAGATTCTGAATTCCTCATTCTATAACAGCAGAATGGAAATGTTTTGATAAATAGGAACATTTCCTTATCTTTGGTGTCTTTTGGTGCTTGAGAAGAATAAGTAAGACACAAAAATAAAAGAAACAATCACAGGGACCACAGCCCCTGTGTCACAAAGATCTGTCACAGTCAGTGGGTGGAGGAGCATGGAGACCTGGAGCTGAGCAGGAGGCCCCATTCACTGCCCAGATGCCCGCCCAACATGATGGTGGCATCCTCTGATTGTCTGGAAACCGAAAGGAGATCTCAGGAGCTGGAGCACACCACTGGGCCCAGGTTCCTGCAGGCAGAGACCAATCCCTGTGTCTGATGCTCCTTTTATCTGTCTTATAAACGGACAGGTAGATCTTAAGGAATAAAAATGGGTAATATAGGGAACAAGTGTGAATATCAATGTAGTTGGGAAACTTAGTCATCAAAGAAAGGATTGGGGCATAAGGGCTAGGCTACATGTGCAGTTTTCCTCTGTTTCCTTTCTATTTCTCCTTCTGAGAGGATGGAAATGTTCCAAGAAAAGGTCATGATGATGAATGTGCCAGTATGTGATTAGTTTCTGAATTCCTCATTCTTAAATGGCAAAGCAGAATGATCAAAATAGGAATGTTTCCTTTTCTTTTCAGTCTTCTGGTGCTTGAGAAGAGTAAGTAAGAAATGAAAATAAAAGAAAAAATCAAAGGAACCACGGCCCTTGTGTCACAAAAGTCTGTCGCTGTCAGTGGGGGGAAGATTCCAGGGACGTGAAGCTGAGAAGGAGTCCCCGCCCACATCCCAGCTGCCTGGATGACAAGATGCTGACATCATCTGTGGGTCAGGGAACCCCAGGGGGTTCTCCATTGCTGGAGCTCACCATTGAACCCAGACTCCTGGAAGGCAGAGGCCATTCCCTGTGTCTGATGCAACTTTTATCTACCTTGTCAATGGACAGGTGGAACGTATGGCATAAAAATGAGTAATAGAGGGAACAAGTGCTAAACTCAATGTAGTTGAGAATACTAGTGATCAAAGAAATGAGGGAGGCATAAGGGCTATGGTACGTGTGCAGTTTTTCCCTGTTTCCTTTCTATTTCTCTTTCTGAGAGGATAGAAATGTTCCAAGAAATGATCTTGATGATGAATGTGTCAGTATCTGATGAGATTCTGAATTCCTCAATTTAAACGAAAGAATGGAATGATCCAAATAGGTACGTTTCCTTTTCTTTCATGTTTTCTGTTGCTTGAGAAGGCAAAGTAAGACACAAAAATAAGAGAACAAATAACAGGCAACACAGGCCCTGCATCACAAAGTTCTGTTACAGTCAGTGGGGGGAAACATCCAGGGAGGTGGAGTTGAGCTAGTGGCCCTGCCCACTAAACAGACACCAGACCAAAAGGGCGGTGGCAGCATCTGTGGGTCAAAGAAAATCAGGTTGTACTCATGTGCAGGAGAGCAACACTGGGCCCAGACTCCTGGCAGGCAGAAGCCAATCCCTGTGTCTGATGCTCCTTTTACCTACCTTGTCAACAGATGGGTAGAACGTATGTAATAAAAATGAGTAACGATGTCAACAAATGTTAAAATCAATGTAGTTGTGAATGTTAGCAATCAAAGTAAGGAGGGAGGCATAAGGACTATCGTACCTGCGAAGTTTTTCCCTGGTTCCTTTCTATTTCTTCTTCTGAGAGGATGGAAATGTTCCAAGAAATGATCCTGATGTTGAATGTGCCTGTATGTGATCAGATTTTGAATTCCACATTCTACAACGGCAGAACTGAATGATGACAATAAGAACGTTTCCTGTTCTTTGGTCTCTTCTTGGCTTGAGAAAAGAAAGCAAGACACGAAAATAAAAGAAAAAATCATAGGGACCACAGACCCTGCATCACACATGTCTGTTGCAGTCAGTGCAGAGATTTACTCAGGGATGTGGAGCTGAGCAGGAGGCCCTGCACACAGCCCAGCCACCCAGCTGACAGTGTGTTGGCAGCATCTGTGTGTCAAGGAACTGCAGGGGGTTCTCAGTTGCTGGACCAAACCATCAGAATCAGGTTCCTGAAAGACAGAAGCCAATCCCTATATCTGATGCTCACTATAACTACCTTGTCAATGGACAGGTAGAATAAAAATGAGTAATAGAGGGAACAAGTGTTAAAATCAATACACTTGGGAATGTTAGCACTCAAAGAAAGGAGAGAAGCATAAGAGTGATGGGACATGCTCAGATTTTCCCTATTCCTTTCTATTTCTCCTTCTGAGAGGATGGAAATGTTCCAAGAAATGATCATGATGATGAATGTGCCAGTATGTGATGAGATTCTGAATTCCTCATTCTATAACGGCAGAATGGAATGATCAAAATAGGATGTTTCCTTTTCTTTGCTGTCTTCTGGATCTTGAGAACAGTAAGTAAGACACGAAAATAAAAGAAAAAATCACAGGGACCACAACTCCTGCATCAAAAAGTTATGTCATAGCTGGGGTAGATGATCCAATGGAGGTGAACCGAGTGGGTGGCCCTGCCCACCACTCAGCCCCCTGACCGACAGGGCAGTTGTGACATCTGCCAGTCTTGGAACCCCAGTGGATTCTCGGGTGCTGGAGTGCACCATCAGGCCTGTGATCCTGGCAGGCAGAGACCAATCCCTGTGTCTGATGCTCCTTTTATGTACCTTGTCAATGGACAGGTAGAACATATGGAATTAAAATAAGTAATAGATGGCACAAAAGTTAAAATCAATGTACTTGTAATGGTAGCAATCAAAGAAAAGAGGTAGGGATAAGGGCTATGGTATGTGCTCAGTTTTCCCCTTTTTCCTTTCTATTTCTCCTTCTGAGAGGATGGAAATGTTCAAAGAAATGATCATGATGATGAGTGTGCCAGTATGTTATGAGATTCTGAATTCCTCATTCTGTAACTGCAGAATGGAATGATCAAAATAGGAATGTTTCATTTTCTTTGGTGTCTAAATGTGCTTGAGAACAATAAGTAAGACACGAAAATTAAAGAAAAAATCACAGGGACCACAGCTACTGCTTCACAGAGGTCTTTCACTGTCAGTGGGGGGAGGAGACCAGGGTATTGGAGCTAAGCAGGAGGCCACACCCACTGCAGAGCCCCTTGGCTGATAGGGCAGTGGTGGCATCTGCGGTTCAGGGAACACCAGGGGTTTCTAGCATGCTGCAGTGCACAATCGGGCACATGCTCCTGGAAGGCAGAGTCCAATCCCTGTGTGTGATGCTCCTTTTATCTACCTTGTTAACGGAAAGGTAGAACATATGGAAAAAATGAGTAATACAGGGAACAATGTTAAAATCAATGTAGTTGGGGATGCTAGTGATCAAAGAAAGGAGGGAGGCATAAGGGCTATTGTACGTTCATAGTATTTCCCTGTTTCCATTCTATTTATCCTTCTGAGAAGATGGAAATGTTCCAAGAAATGATCATGATGATTAATATGCCCAGATGTGATGAGATCCTGAATTCCTCATTGTATAACAGCAGAACAGAATGATTAAAATAAGAATTTTTCCTTTTTTTGGTGTCTTCTGCTGATTGAGAAGAGTAAGGTAGAGATGAAATAAAAAGAAAAAGTCACAGGGACCACAGACCCTGTGTCAAAATATCTGCCGGATTCAGTTGGGGGAGGAATCCAGGGAGGTGGAGCGAGCAGGAGGCACCAACTACTGCTCAGCCGCATGGCCAAAATGACAGTGGAGGCATCTGTGCGTCAGTGAACACCAGGGTGTTCTCGGGTTCTGAAGCGCAACATCTGGCACGGGCTTCTGACAGGTGGAGACCAATCCCTGTGTCTGATGCTCCTTATATGTACCTTGTCAATGGACAGGTAGAATGTATGGAATAAAAATAAGTAATAGAGGGGACAAAAGTTAAAATCAATGTAATTGGAATGGTAGTGATCAAAGAAAAGAGGTAGGCATAAGAGCTATGGTACATGTACACTTTTTCCCAATTTGTTTCTATTTCTCCATCTGGGAGGATGGAAATGTTTCAAGAAATGATCATGATGATGATATGCCAGTATGTGATCAGTTTCTGTATTCTTCATTCTGTAATGGCAGAATGAAATGATCAAAATAGGAATGTTTCCTTTTCGTTGGTGTCTTCTCATGCTTGAAAAAAGTAGGTAAGACACGAAAATAAAAGAAAAAATCACAGGGACCACAACCCCTGCATCAAAAAGTTTTGTTGCAGTCAGTGGGGTGAGGAGCCCCGGGATGTGGAGCTGAGCAGGAAGTACCACCCACTGCCAAGCCATCTGACCAACAGGGTGGTGGCCGCATCTGCAGGTCATGTAACCCCAGGGGTTTCTCAGAACGCACCATCAGGCTTGTGCTCCTGGCAGGCAGAGGCCAATCCTTGTTTCTGATGTTCTTTCTATCTACCTTGTCAACGCACAGGTAGAACGTATGGAATAAAAATGAGTAATGGGTGGAACAACTGTTAAATCAATGCAGTTGAAAATGCTAGCAATAAAAGAAAGGAGGGAGGCATAAGGGCTATGGTATGTGTGCAGTTGTTCCATTTCTTCTCTACTTCTCCTTCTGAGAGGATGGAAATGTTCCAAGAAATGATCATGATGATGAATGTGCCAATGTGATGAGATTCTGAATTACTCATTCTATAACAGCAGAACAGAATGATCAAAATAGGAATGTTTGCTTTTCTTTGGTGTCTTCTGGTGCTAGAGAAGAGAAAGCTATACACGAAAATAAAAGAAAAATCACAGGGTCCACAGCCCTTTCATCACAAAGGTCTGTTGCAGTCAGTGGGTGGAGGAGACAGGGGAGTTGGAGCTGAGCAAGAGGACCCCCTTAAGCACAGCCTCTCAGCTGACAGGGCTGTGGAGGCATCAGCGGATCAGGAAACATCAGGGCTTTCCTGCATGCTGGGCAAATTATCAGGCATGCACTCCTGGTGGGCAGAGTTCAATCCCAGTGTTTGATGCTCCTTTTATCTACCTTCCAACGGACAGGTAGAACGTATGGATAAAAATGAGTAATAGAGGGAACAAGTATTAAAATCAATGTTGTTGGGAATGCTACCAAAGAAAGGATGGATGCACAAGGGTTGCTGAAATTGCATAGTTTTTCCCTGTTTCCTTTCTATTTCTCCTTCTGAGAAGATGGAAATATACCAAAAAATGATCATCATGATGAATGTGCCAATTTGTGATGAAATTCTGAATTTCGCATTCTATAACAGCCGAACAGAATGATCAATGCAGGAACGTTTTCTATTATTTGGTGTCTTCAGGTGATTTAGAAAAGCAAGAAAGACACAAAAATAAAAGAGAAAATTCCAGGGACCACAGCCCTTGCATCAAAAGGTCTGTTGCCATCAGTGGGGGGAGTAGCCCAGGGAGCTTTAGCTGAGAATGAGGTCCCACACACTGCCCAGCAGCGCAGGTGACTGGGAAGTGGCAGCATCTACACATCAGGGAACCCCAGGGGATTTTCAGTGGCCAGAGTGCACCATCGGGCCTGGGGTCCTACAAGGCAGAGGCCAATCCCTGTGTCTGATGCTCCTCTTATCTACCTTGTCAGTGGACAGTTAGAACATATGGAATAAAACGAGTAGTACAGGGAACAAGTGTTAAAATCAATTTAGTTGGGAATGCTAGTGATCAAAGAAAGGAGGGAGGTGTAAGAGCTATGGTATGTTAACAGTTTTTGCCTGTTTCCTTTATTTTTCTCCTTCTGAGAGGATGGAAATGTTCCAAGAAATTATCATGATGATGAATGTGCCAGTATGTGATGAGATTCTGAATTTCTCGTTCTATAATGGCAGAATAGAATGATCAAATTAGGTAGATTTTCTTTTCTTTGGTGACTTCTGCTGCTTGGGAAAAGTAAGTAAGACACGAAAATAAAAACAAATCACAGGGACCACAGTCACTGTGTCACAGAAGTCTATCGAGGTCAGTGGGGAGAGGAACCCGGGGAGGTGGAGCTGAGCATTGGACACTGCCAACTGTCCAGGTGCACGACTGACAGGGCGTTGGTGGCATCTGCTGTTCTGGGAAACTGAGTGGGTTCTCTGGTGTCAGAGAGCACCATCAGGCTCTGGCTCCTGGCAGGCAGAGACTTATCCTTGTGTCTGATGCTCCTTTTATCTACCTTGTCAACAGACAGGTAGAACATATGGAATTAAAATGGGTAAAGTAGGAACAAGTGTCAAAATCAATATAGTTGGAAATGCTAGTGATCATAGAAAGGAGGGAGGGGCAAAGGCAATTGAACTTGCACAGTTTTAAGCTGTTTCCTTTCTATTTCTCCTTCTGAGAGGGTGGAAATGTGCCAAGAAATGATGGTGATGATGAATGTGCCAGTATGTGATGAGATTCTGAAGTCCTCATTTTATAATGGCAGAACAGAGGCACCTGCTTTCAGGGAAGCCCAGGGGTTTCCCTGGCGCCTCAGTGCACCATCGGGATCAGGCTCCTGACAGGAGGAAGACAGCCCCTGTATCTGATGTTCCTTTTAGCTACCTTGACAACAGACAGAGGGAACAGATGTTAAAATCAATGTATTTGGGAATGCTTATGATCAAAGAAAGGAGGGAGGCATAAGAGCTACAGTAAGAAATACTAAGATGCAAAAATAAGAGAAACAATCACAGGAAACACAGCGCCTGAGTCACAAAGGTCTGTCACTCTCAGTGGGTGGAGGAGCCTGGGGAGGTGGAGGTGAGCAGGATGCTCCACCCACTGCCCAGCAACACAGCCGACAGTGAGACAGTGGGAGCAGCGTGTCCGGGAACTCAAGGGGGTTCACAGGTGCCAGAGCACACCATCGGGCATGGGGTCCTAGCAACCAGAGAAAATTCCCTGTGTCTGATGCTCCTTTTTCTACCTTGTCAACAGGCAGGTAGATCGTATGGAATAAAAATGGGTAATAGAGGGAACAAGTGTTAAAATCAATGTAGTTAGAAATGCTAGCGATCAAACAAAGGAGGGAGGCATAAGGGCTATGTTATGTGCACAGTTTTTCCCTGTTTCTTTCTATTTATCTGTCTTAGAGGATGGAAATGTTCCAAGAAATGATCCTGATGATGAATGTGCCAGTATGTGATGAGATTCTGAATTCCTCATCCTATAACTGCAGGACGGAATGATCAAAATAGGGATAGGGACGTTTCCTTTTCTTTGGTTTCTTCTGGTGCTTGAGAAGATTAAGACACGAAAATAAAAGAAAAAATCACAGAGACCACAGATCCTGCATCACAAATGTCTGTCACAGTCAGTGGGGGAGGAACCTGGGGAGGTGGAGCTGAGCAGCAGAACCCACCCACTGCCGAGCCGATCGTTGGCCAGTGGGGGGGCTGCATCTGAGGACCCAAGAACCTCAGGGGATCTTGGGTGTCAGAGCACACCATAGGTCCCAGACTGGCAGAGGCCAAGCCCTGTCTCTGATGCTCCTTTTATCTACCTTGCCAGCAGACAGGAAGATCAAATGGAATACAAATGAGTAATAGAGGTAACAAGTATAAAATCAATGTAGTTGGGAATGCTAGCGATCAAAGAAAGGATGGAGGTATAAGGGCTATGGTACATGCGCAGTTTTTCCCACTTTCCTTTCTATTTCTCCTTCTGAGAGGATGGAAATGTTCCACAAAATGATCATGATGATAAATGTGCCAGTACATTATGAGATTATGAATTCCTCATTTTAAAGCCAGAAGGGAATGATAAAAATAGGAATGTATCCTTTTCTTTGGTGTATTCTGGTGCTTGAGAAGAGTAATTAAAACACAAAAATAAAAGAAAAAATCACAGGGAATCAGAGCCCCTGCATCACAAGGTTCTGTTGCAGTGGGTGGGGGGAGGAGCCTTCGAAGGTGCAGTTGGGCCGGAGGTCCTGCCTACAGCCCAGATGAATGGCAGACAGGGCCGTGGCGGCATCTGCGGTTCAGGGAACCCTGGGATGATCTTGGGTGCCAGTGTGCACCATTGGGCCAGGACTCCTGGAAGGTAGGGGAAAATCCCTGTGTCCAATGCTCCTTTCATCTACCTTGTCAATGGGCAAGTAGATCATATGGAATAAAAATTAGTAATCCCAAGAACAAGTGTCAAAATCAACGTAGTTGGGAATGCTAGCAATCAATGAAAGGAAGGAGGCTTAAGGGCTATGGAACATGCACAGTTTTTCCCTGTTTCCTTTCTATTTCTCCTTTGGAGAGGATGGAAATGATTCACGATCAATATAGCATTCCCATGATGATGAATGTCCCATTGTGTGATGAGATTCTGAATTTCTCATGGTAGAAAGGAATGATCAAAATAAGAATGTGTCCTTTTCTTTGGTGTCTCCTGGTGCTTGAGATGAGTAAGTAAGACATGAAAATAAAAGAAAAACTCACAGGGACAACAGCCACTGTGTCACAAAGGTCTACTGCAGTCAGTGGAGGGAAAAGCCTGGGAGGTGCAGTAGAGATGGAGGCCCCGCCCACTCCCCAGCCACCTGTACGAATGGTTGGTGGTAGCTGCAGCGGGTCAAGGAAACCTAGGGGCTTCTTGGACACTGGAGCACACCATTGAACCTGGGCACCTGGCAGGCAGAGGCCATTCCCTGTGTGTGATGCTTCTTTTATCTGTCTTGTCAATGTGAAAGAATATCGTATAGGATAAAAATGAGTAATTGAAGGAGCAATGTTAATATCAATATAGTTGGGAATGCTAGTGATCAAAGAAAGAAGGAAGGAGTAAGGGCTATAATTCGTGTGCAGTATTTCCTTGTTTCCTTTCTGTTTCTCCTTATGAGAGGGTGGAAATGTTCCAAGAAATCATCATGATGATGAATGTGCCAGTATGTGATGGAATTCTGAATTTCTCATTCTATAATGGCAGGACAGATGATCAAAATAGTAATGTTTCTTTTTATTTGGTGTCTTCTGGGGATTGCGAAAAGTAAGTAAGACATTAAATGAAAGGAAAAATCACAGGGACCAAATCCCCTGCATCACAAGTTCTGTCCAGTCAATGGTGGGAGGAGCACAGGGAGGTGGAGTTGAGCAAGAGGCCCCACACACTGCCCAGCCACTCAGGTGAAAGGTTCTGGTGGCATTTGTCGATCAGTGATCCCCAGGGGGTTCTCGGGTGCTGCAGCACACCATCAGGCACTGTCTCCTGGCAGGCAGAGGCCAATCCATGTGTCTGATGCTTCTTTTATCTACCTTGTCAAAGCACAGGTAGATTGTTTGGAATAAAAACGAGTAATAGAGGGAAGAGTTTTAAAATGCAATGTATTTGGGATTCTTAATAATCAAAGAAAGGAGGGAGCCATAAAGATTATGGTACGTGTGCAGTTTTTCACTGTTTCCTTTCTATTTCTTCTTCTGAGAGGATGAAAATGTTCCGAGAAATGATCATGATGATGAATGTGCCAGCATGTGATGAGATTTTGAATTACTCATTCTATAAGGCTAAAACGAAATGCTCAAAATAAAAATGTTTCCTTTTCTTTGGTGTCTTGTGGTGTTTTAGAAGAGTAAGTAAGACAAAAAATAATAGAAAATATCACAGTGACCACAGCCCCTGTGTCACAAAGGTCTGTCACAGGCACTGGGGGGAGGAGCCTGGGGTGGTGGTGTTGAGCAGGAGGCCAGGCCCACTGACCTGCCGCCTGGGCAACCGTGTACTGGTGGCATCTGTGGGTCAGGGATCCCCAGGGAGTTCTCTTTTGCCAGAGTGCAATATCAGGCCCGGGCTCCTGGTAGGCAGAGGCCAATCCCTGTGTCTGATGCTCCTTTTATCTACTTTGTCAATGGACAGGTAGAAAGTATGAAATAAAAAAGAGTAAAAGTGGGAACAAGGGTTAAAATCCATGTAGTTGGGAATGCTAGCAATCAAAGAAAGGATTGAGATGTAAGGGCTATGGGACGTGTGCAGTTTTTCCCTGTTTCCTTTTTATTTCTGCTTCTGAGAGGATGGAAATGTTCACTGAAGTGATCATGATGATGAATGTGCCAGAACTTGATGAGAATCTGAATTCCTCATTCTATAATGGCAGAAAGGAATGATCAAAATAGGAACGTTTCCTCTTCTTTTGTTAAATGGGGCTTGAGAAGAGCAAGTAAAGCATGAAAATAATAGAAAAAATCACATGGACCACAGACCCTGTGTCACAAGGCCTGTCACAGATAATGCGGGGAAGAGCCCGGGGAGGTGTAGCTGAGCAGGAGGTACCGCCAACTGCTCAGCTGCCCACGTGGCAGGGCAGTGGCAGCATCTGTGGGTCAGGGAACCCCAGAAGGTTCTCAGGTGCTGGAGCGCCCCATTGGGCCCAGGCTCTTGGCAGGCAGTGGCCAATCCATGTGTCTGATGCTCCTTTTACCTACTTTTCAGTGGTCAGGTAAAACATATATAATAATAATATATAATAGAGTGAACAATGCTAAACTCAATGTAGTTGGGAATGCTAGATATCAAAGAAAGGAAGGAGGTGAAAGGGCTATGGTACGTGCACCGTTTTTCCCTGTTTCCTTTCTATTTCTCCTTCTGAGAGGATGGAAATGTTCAAAGAAATGATCATGATGATGAATGTGCCAGTATGTGATGAGATTTGAATTCCTCATTCTAGAAGGGCAGAAAGGAGTGATAAAAATAGGAACGTTTCCTTTTCTTTGGTATCTTCTGGTGCTTAAGAAGGTTAATTAAGACATGAAAATAAAAGAAAAAAGCAGAGGGAACACAGTACCTGTATCACATAGGTCTATTGCAGTCAGTGGGGTGGAGACCGGGGAGGTGGAGCTGAGCAGAAGGCCTAGCCCAATGCCCAGCCATCCCACTGAAAGTTCAGTGGCAGCAACTGTAGGTAACAGAGCCAGAGGGAGTTCTCAGGTGCTGGAGTGCACCACTGGGCCCACCTTCCTGGCAGGCTGAGGCCAATCCCTGTGTCTGATGCTCCTTTTTCCTACCTTGTCAATGGACAGGTAGGTCACATGGAATAAAAATGAGTAAGAGAGGGAATAAGTGTTAAAATCAATGTAGTTGGGGATGCTAGTGATCAAAGAAAAGAATGGAGGGATACATGCTATGGGACGTGCACATTTTTTCCCCTGTTTCCTTTCTGTTTCTCCTTTTGAGAGGTTTGAAATGTTCTAAGAAGTGATCATGATGATGAATGAGCCAGTATATGATGAGATTCTGAATTCCTCATTCTATAACGGCAGAACGGAATGATCAAAATAGGAACATTTCCTTTTCTTTGGTGTCTTCTGGTGCTTGAAAAGAGTTTGAAAGACACGAAAATAAATGAGAAAATCACAGGGAATACAGATTCTACATCACAAAGATCTGCCACAGTCAGGGGAGGTGCCCGGGGATGTGGACCTGAGCAGGAGTCCCCAACCACTGCCCAGCCAGCTGGCTGACAGGGCTGGGGCCTCAGAGGCAGGTAAGAAAACGCAGGAGGTTCTCACTACCAGAGTGCATTATCAGGCCCAGGCTCCTGGCAGGGAGAGATCAATCCGTGTGTCTGATGCTCCTTTTATCTACCTTGTCAATGGACAGGTAGAACATATGGTATAAAAATGAGTAATAGAGGGAACAAGTTTTTAAATCAATTTATTTGGGAATGCTAGCAATCAAAGAAAGGAGGAAGGCATAAGGACTATAGTGCATGTGCAGCTTTTCCCAGTTTCCTTTCTATTTCTCCTTTTGAGAAGATGGAAATGTTCCAAGAAATGATCATGATGATGGATGTGCCAGTATGTCATAAGATTATGAATTCCTCATTCTATAATGGTAGAACAGAATGATCAAATAGGAATGTTTCCTTTTCTTTGGGGTCTTCTCATGCTTTAAAAGAGTAAATAAGATGCAAAAAAATAAAAAGAATCACAGGGGCTACAGTCCCAGCATCACAAAGATCTGGTGCAGTCAGGGAGGGAGGAGGCCTGGGATGTGGAGCTGAGTAGGAGGCCCCACCCACTGCCCAGCCTGCTGGTCTACAAGGCAGTGGCGACATCTGCAGGTCAGTGAACCCAAGGGGATACTCGGGTGCCACAGCACACCATCAGGCCTTGGCTCCTGGCAGGCAGAGACCAATACCTGTGTCTGATGCTCCTTTTATCTCACTTTTCAACGGACAGGTAGAACGTATTGAATAACAATGAATAATAGAGGGAACAAGTGTTAAATTCAATGTAGTTGGGAATGCTAGCAATCAATAAAAGGAGGGAGGCATGAGGGCTATGGTACATGCACAGTTTTTCCCTCTTTACTTTCTATTTCTCCATCTGAGAGGATGGAAGTGTTCCAAGAAATGACGATGATGATGAATGTGCCAGTATGTGATGAGATTCTGAATTCCTCATTCTATAATAGCAGAACAAAATGATCAAAATAGGAAAGATTCCTTTTCTTTGGTGTCTTCTGGTGCTTAAGAAGAGTAAGTAAAATGAGAATAAAAGAAAAAATCACAGGAACAACAGCTCTTGCATCACAAAGGTCTGTCACTGTCAGTGGGGGGAGGAACCCATGGAGGTGGAACTGAGCAAGAGACTCTTCCCATTGTCGAGCAGCCTGGCCAAAAGGGTGGTTGCAGCATCTGCAGGACTGGGAAACCCAAGGGGTTCTCAGGTCCTGGAGCACACCATCGGGCCAGAATCCTGGCAGGCAGAAGCCAATCCTTGTGTCTGATCCTCCTTTTATCTACCTTGTTAATGGAAAGGTAGAACATATGGAATAACAATGAGTAACCAAGGGAACAAGTGTTAAAATCAGTAGAGTTGGGAATGCTAGCAGTCAAAGACAGAGGGAGGCATAAGGGCAATGGTACATGCACAGTTTTTCCATTTCCTTTTTATTTCTCTTCTGATAGGATGCAAATGTTCCAAGAAATGATCATGATGATGAATGTGCCAGTATGTGATGACATTCTGAGTTCCTCTTTCTATAACAGCAGAACAGAATGATCAAAATATGAATGTTTCCTTTTCTTTGGTGTCTGCTGGTGCTTTAGAAGAGTAAGAAAGACACAAGAATAAATGAAAAAATGACACGGTCCACAGCCCCTGCATCACAAACTCAAACTCTGTCGTAGTCAGTGGGGGGAAGAGGCCAGGGAGGTGGAGCTGAGCCAGGAGCCCCGCCCACTGCCAAAGTGCCTGGCCAAGAGGGTGTTGGGAACATCTTCAGGTCCAGGAACCCCAGTGTGTTCTCGCATGCAGGAGCGCACCATCAGGCCCGGGTTCCTGACAGTCAGAGGTCAATCCCTGTGTCTGATGCTCTTTTTATCTACCTTGTAAACAGATAGTTAGAAAGAATGGTATAACAAGGAGTAAAAGAGGGAACAAGAGTTAAATTCAATGTAGTTATAAATGCTAGTGATCAAACAAATGAGGGAGGCATAAGGCCTATGATACATGTGCAGTTTTTCCCAGTTTTCTTCCTAATTCTCCTTCTGAGAGTATGGAAGTGTTCCAAGAAATGATGATGATGATGAATGTGCCAGTATCTGATGAGATTATGAATTCCTCATTCTATAACAGCAGAACAGAATAATCAAAATAGGCATGTTTCCTTTTCTTTGGTGTCTTCTGTTGCTTGAGAAGAGTAAGTAGGACACGAGAATAAAAGAAAAAATCACAGGGACCACAGCACCTGTATCACAAAGGTCTCTCGCAGTCAGTGGGGGCTGGAGAGTGGGGAGTTGGAACTGAGCATGAGGCTCTGCCCACTGCCCAGCTGCCCGGCCGTCAAGGTGGTGGTGGCTTCTGTGATTTTCAGAAATCCAGGGTGTTCTCGGGTGCGGGAGCACACCATCGGGCCTGGTCTCCTGACAGGTAGGGACCATTCTGGGTGTCTGATTCTCCTTTTATCTACCTTGTTAACGGACAGGTAGAACGTATGGAAAAACAATGAGTATTAGAAGGAACAAGTGTTAATGCAGTTGGAAGTGCTAGCGATCAAACAAAAGATTGAGATGTAAGGCTATGGTATGTGCCAAGTTTTTCCCTGTTTACTTTCTATTTCTCCTTCTGTGAGGAGGGAAGTATTCCAAGAAATGATTGTGATAATGAATGTGTCAGTTTGTGATGAGATTCTGAATTCCTCATTCTATAATGGCAGAACAGAATGATCAAAATAGGAGCATTTCCTTTACTTTGGTGTCTTCTGGTGCTTGAGAGAGTAAGTAAGACACGAAAATAAAAGAAAAAATCACAGGGACCACACCCCTGCATCACAAAGGTCTGGCTCAGTGAGGGGGGAAAGCAGCCCATTGAGGTGGAGATGAGCAGGAGGCCCTGCCCACCAACCAGCCACAAGGCTGACTGTGTGGTGGTGGGATCTGTGAGTCCAGGAACCCCAGGGGGCTCTCAGTTGTTGGAGAGACCATCAGACCAGGACACCTGGCATTCAGAGGCCAATCCTTATGTCTGATGCTCCTTTTAGCAACTTTGTTAATGGCCAGGTAGAACCTATGGAATAACAATGAGTAATAGAGGGAGCAAGTGTTAAAATCAATATAGTTGGGAATGGAAGAAATCAAAGAAAAGAGGGAGGCATAATGGCTATGGTAGGTGCACAGTTCTTCCCTCTTTCTTTTCTGTTTCTACTTCTGAGAGGATGGAAGTGTTCCAAGAAATGATCATAATGATGAATATGCCAGTATGTGATGGAATTCTGAATTCCTCATTCTATAATGGCCAAACGGAATGATCAAAATAAGAATGTTTCCTTCTCTTTGGTGTCTTCTGTTGCTTGAGAAGAGTAAAAAAGACACGAGAATAAAATAAAAAAATCACAGGAACCAGAGCCCCTGTGTCACAAAAGTCTGTCATAGTCAGTTTGGAGAGGAGCCAGTTGATGTGGAGCTGAGCATGAGGCCCCACCTACTGCCAAACTGCCTGGCTGAGAGCAATGGCAGCATCTGCGGGTCCAGGAACCCCAGGGTTTTCTTGGGTGCCAGAGTGCACCACTGGGCCCAGTCCCCTGGCATTCTGAGGCCAATCCCTGTGTCTGATGCTCCTTTTATCTACCTTGTCAATGGACAGGTAGAACATATGGAATAACAATGAGTAATAGAGGGAACAAGTGTAAATCAATGTGGTTGGGAATGGTAGCAATCAAAGAAAGGAGGGAGGCATAACGGCTATGATTCCTGCACAGTTTTTCCCTGTTTACTTTCTATTTCTCCTTCTGAGAGGATGGAAGTATTCCATGAAATGATCATGATGATGAATGTGCCAGTATGTGATGAGATTCTGAATCCCACATTCTATAATGGCAGAATGGATTAATCAATGTAGGAATGTTTCCTTTTCATTGGTGTTTTCCAGTGCTTGAGAAAAGTAAGTAAGACACGAGAATAAAAGAAAAAAATCACAAACACCACAGCCGCTGTGTCACAATACTCTGTCACAATCAGTGGTAGGAGGAGCCCGGGGAGGGGAAGCAGAACTGGACGCACAGCCTGCAGTCCATCCACCCGGTTGACAGGTTCCCTGTGGGTCAGGGAACCCTAAGGGTTTCTCGGGTGCTGGAGCACACCATCAGGCCCAGGTTCTTGGCAGACAGAGGTCAATACCTCTGTCTGATGCTCCTTTCATCTGCCCTGTCAACGGACAGGTAAAACGTATGGAATAACAATCAATAATAGAGGGAAGAAGTGTTAAAATCAATATGGTTGGGTATGCCATTGTTCAAAGATAGGAGGGGGACGTAAGGGCTATGGTACGTGCCCAGATTTTCCCAGTTTCCTTTCTATTTCTGTATCTGAGAGGATGGAACTATTCCAAGAAATTATCATGATGATAAATGTGCCACTATGTGATGAGATTCTGAAATCTTCATTGTATAACAGCAGAACAGAATGAACAAAATAAGAAAGTTTCCTTTTCTTTGCTGTCTTTTGGTGCTCAAGAAGAGTAAGTAAAATGACAATAAAAGAAAAAATTACAAGGACAACAGCCTTTGCATCACAAAGGTCTGTCACTTTCAGTGGGTAGAGGAGCCCAGGGAGGTGGAGCTGAGCTGTAGTCCCCACCCACTGCCCGGTAGGCTGGCCAACAGTGTGGTGGCAGCACCTGGGTGTCCAGGAACCCCAGGGTTTCTTGTTTGCCAGAGCTCACCATCGGGCTGGGGCTCCTGACAGGCAGAGTCTAATCCCTGTGTCTGATGTTCCCTTTATTTGCCTTTTCAACGGATGGGTTGAATGTATGGAACAAAAATGAGTAATAGAGGGAAGAAGTGTTAAAATCAATGTACTTGGGAATGTTAGCAAACAAAGAAAGGAGGGAGGCATATGAGCTATGGTATGTGCACAGATTCTCCCAGTTTCCTTTCTATTTCTCCTCCTGAGAGGATGGAAGTGTTCCAAGAAATGATCATGATGTTGAATGTGCCAGTATGTGACGAGATTCTGAATCCCTCATTCTATAATGGCAGAATGGAATAATCAAAATAGAAATGTTTCCTTTTCTTTGGTGTCTTCTGGTGCTTGAGAAGAGTAAGTAAGACAGGAGAATGAAAGAAAAAATGCCTGGGACCACAGACCCTGTGTCACAGAGGTCTTTCACAGGCAGTGGGGTGAGGAGCCTAGGGAGTTGGAGCTGAGCATGAGGCCCTGCCCCTGCCCAGTCACCCGACCAACAGGGCGGTGGCTGCATCTGTGGGTCCGGGAACCCAAGCATGTTCGCGGGAGCCAAAGCACACCATCAGGCCTGGGCTCCTGGCTGACAGAGGCCAATTTCTGTGTCTGATGCTCCTTTTATCTACCTTGTCAATGGACAGTTAGAACATGTGGAATAATGATGAGTAATAGAGGGAACAAGTGTACAAATCAATGTAGTTGGGAATGCTAGTGATCAAAGAAAGGAGGAAGGCATAAGGGCTCTGGTACATGCACAGTTTTTTACTGCTAAATCCTCCTTCAGACTTTGTTTACATAAAGATTTTCGTCTTCTCTATTATTAGGGAATGTAGCCCATTTCTTCCCACCTCATGGGCTACACTTTGACCTAACGTTTTTATGGTTATAATTGTGCTTACTGCAATTCCTTTTAAGGGTTTGCTGAAGATGGTGGTATATAGGCTGCATTAGCAAGAGTTAATAATAAACCTCTGTGAGGTTTATCAGAGTTTATCGATTATAGAACAGGCTCCTCTAGGTGGATTTGACACAGCGCCAAGTCCTTTGAGTTTTTAGCTATTGCTAGTAGTACTCTGGTGAATATTCTTGTTATTTGAGTATTTATGTGTACAGCTAGGCATAGTGGGGTATTTAATCCCAGTTTGGGCCCTAGCTGTCTTGTGTTTGGATATGCTAAAGTCACTTTCTTTGTTGGGTTTATTTGTACTGGGGCTTTTTATGACTTGGTAATAATTTAACTTGATTTGGGTGGGGATTCTAAACACTCTTTATGCCGAAGGTTATTGATTTGGGTTATTCGTATGACCACGGTTGTTGGCACGAAATTTATCAACCCTAAATTAGTATGACTTAGTCAAACTTTCGTTAATTGCTTAATTTTTATCACTTCTGTGTCCCATGGTGTTGTTTAGCAAGATGTTTTTGAGCTGCTGTGTTTTGCGTGCTTGATATCTCCTCCTTTTGATCTTGTTCTTATCTAGAGGGCATCCTCACTGGGCCGTTGAGGCTTGCATGTATAATTATACTAAAAATCAATAAAAAGGCCGGGACCAAGGCTTTATGTTTATGGAGTACACAGTACTCATCTAGGTATTTTCAGTGCCTTGCTTTAGAGTTTAGCGACGTGAACTGGTGTAGTTCGTTAGGACATAGGCTTTTTCTATACTAAAAATTTGTGAAAGCTTGAGTGTTATGTCAGTATTGGTAAAAATGTTATCCAACCAATAAATGGAAAGATATTTTTGGATGGCCCATTAGGATATAGGCTTTTTCTATACTAAAAAGTTGCAAAAGCTTGGGTGCTATGTCAGTATTGCTAAAAATGTTATCTGACAAATAAATAGGGAGGTAGGGTTTGAAGTGTACCCCTCGTTGTTTGCTCTAATGGTACTGTATTAGTTCTATTTTTGGGGTTTGGTAGAGCTGTATAAAAGTATGGTGCTGAGAATTAATGAGGAAAGGGGGTGGGGGGGTTGGCCTGAGTATACCTTTTTTGTGGGTTTTTAGCTTTGCACGTATGGTGCATGTGCATGTCCTGTTACCATTGAC
This sequence comes from Tamandua tetradactyla, assembly GCF_023851605.1. Classification (NCBI taxonomy): domain Eukaryota; kingdom Metazoa; phylum Chordata; class Mammalia; order Pilosa; family Myrmecophagidae; genus Tamandua; species Tamandua tetradactyla. The sequence goes on along the minus strand of NW_027518407.1, from coordinate 120,454 downwards.
TGAATAATACCTTTGATTTAATATGCCAGTCAAATCAACGTTCAATATAAGTCCAGGTGCAAGGGAATTGACTGCAATGGGGCCTCCTATAGGCCACAGCTTGCATAGTGCAGTCCCATGTAAGAATTATGATATATTTTGTGGTGCAAAATCCTCCCCAAAATAAAATAAATACCAAATGTATGACACCACAGTTATGTGTGATCATGGGCTGATTAGACATTTGTCCATCGAAATGTCTTATTTATGGGAACTGTATGGGTGAGATCTAACTGGAATGGCCCTGAAGAAAGAACCAGTTGCCAGTTATAGTTTTAGATTGGAAACCCCCACAAGTAATGGGCCCAGAGGGAGAAGAGGGACACAATTCAAGCGAGTTGCTGGTTTCTCAAAGCTTGGTGATTATGGAAAGATGTTGGTGGTGATACACGTGTTGTCAAGGATAGGAAAATAAGGAATGTGCTATGTAATACTAATAATATTATGTACTTAAGAATATTCATGGGGTAAATAAATGTATGCATGATTAAGTATAACAATTAAATTAAATTTTTATCACTATATATGGGATTTTAATACTGAGATAGCACATGAGTTTATTCTTTGTCTAATTATACAGTTGTAGCAGAGAGTAGTTTAATTAGAACTTCAGCTTTGGGAGTTGATGGTGGAATAGTATTTTTCTTCCCTGAGTGTCCTTGGAGGTGGTTACTTCATTTTTGTCTTACAAGACCAATGTAATGTTTATACTACAAGGGTTTATAGTTTTATTAAGTGGTTTTCTAGGATGCCTGCTAGTGGTATTAAGATTAGGATAATTGAGAAGTATGAGATTGAAGCTACTTGGCCAATAATGATAAAGGGACGTTCAATGGGTTGGTCACCAATTCATGTCAGGATGAGCAGGTTAGCTGCTAAGAGTCAGAATAGTAGTTGGCTTAATGGTCAGAATATCATGCTCTGTTGTTTGGCTGTATGAAGTGGTGGCATGATTATTAGTACTAGGATTGAGCAGACTAGGGCTACTACTCTGACAAGTTTGTTGGGGATTGATCATAGGATGGCATAGGCAAATAGGAAGAATCACTCTGGTTTGATGTGTGGTGGGGTACTGAGTGGGTTTGCTGGTGTATAGTTGTCAGGGTAACCTAGGAGATCTGGTGAGAATAATACTAGAGTCACTAGTGTTGAAGCTATAACGAACAGGCCTAGGATGTCCTTGATGGTGTAGTAGGGGTGAAATGGGATTTTATCTATGTCAGATGAAAGTCCTAGTGGGTTGTTAGATCCTGTTTCATGCAGAAATAATAGATGTATTATCACTAGGGCTAGAATAATGAATGGTAGGATGAAGTAGAATGTGAAGAATCGTGTTAGGGTGGCTTTGTCAACTGAGAACCTTCCTCAGATTCACTCTACCAGGTCTGCTCCAATGTATGGGATGGCTGATAATAGGTTTGTGATTATGGTGGCACCTCAGAATGATATTTGTCCTCATGGAAGGATGTAGCCTATAAATGCAGTTGCTATTGTTACTAGTAAGAGGATGACCCCAATATTTCAGGTTTCTAAGTATAAATAGGAGCCATAGTATGGGCTGTGGCCTATGTGTAGATATAGGTACATGAAGAATATTGAAGCTCCATTAGCGTGGATGTAGTGAATTAGTCAGCAATAATTCACATTTCGGCAGATGTGGGTAACTGATAAGAATGCTGTGATTGTATCTGATGTATAGTGTATTGCTAAAAAAAGCCCTGTTAAGATTTGGATAATTAAGCAGATTCCCAGTAGGGACGCAAATTTCCATCATGCTGAGATATTTGATGGTGTAGGGAGGTCGATGAATGGATGATTAATAATTTTGAATAGTGGGTGGGTTTTATGGATGTGAGTCATTAGTTCTTATAGTTGAAGTACAATGGTGATTTTTCATGTCATTGGTCATGGTGCAGTCCCATGTAAGAATTATGATATATTTTTTATTTTTGCTGAGTATTCTATTTGTTATTGGTTTTGTAAGATTTTCATTGAAACCATCCCCTATTAATAGGGGGGTTGGGGTTGGTAGTTAGTGGTGGTGTAGGTTTTGGGTTAGTTTTAAATTTTGGTGGGTCTTTTTTAGGGTTAATAGTATTTTTGGTATATTTAGGTGGACTGTTGGTGGTGTTTGGGTATACCACTGCGATAGCTACTGAGGAGAACCCTGAGGTGTGGGGATCAAATTTGGTTATTTTTAGTGCGGTGGTTTTTAATGTTGTTATGGAGGTTATTGTTATGTTATGATTAGCTCGTTATGAGGAGGGTGTTTATGGGGTGTTTTGTGGGTTAAAATATATAGAGGATTGGGCAGTTTACAATTATTTAGGTGATTGGTATGTTCATGGAGATTATGTGGGAGTAGCCGCTTTATATAGTCACGGTTGATGGTTGGTGGTTTTGGCTGGGTGAGCTCTGTTTATCAGTATTTTTGTTGTTATCGAAATTACTCATAGTAAAAGGCTAGCATGATGAGAGTTAGTATAATGGACAGTACGAATGACAGGAAATATAGTTTAATAAATCTTTTTGGTGGGATGTAATAATTGATGCTGTAATGTTTATTTCAGAGAGGCTTTTTGGGAAATGTTTTCTAGTCAGATTAGGTCAAGTATAGAGGATGCCAGGTTTTAACTTGTGAGAATTGAGTAGGGGTATAAGTGATGTATAATATTGGGGAAATATCCCAATATGGTAGCAAAGGAGTGGTGTTGAGAGGGATAGTTGTATTGTAGGTTGTGGGTTGTATTGTTTAGTTCTATTGCTAAGATGAATCCGGCGATTGATACTACTAGTGCTGTAAGTTTCATATATGGAGTTATGGTTATTTGTTGTATTGATATTGGTGGGATATTACTTGTAATTAGTAATCCTGTGGACACACTTCTGATTGCCAGGCATTTAATTGGATTAAGCAAGCATGGGTCATTTTGGTTAATGGTGATTGCTGTTTGAAATCGAGGTTGATTGAACAAGGAGAAGAAAATAATTCATGTGCTATACACAGCCATTAGGGCTGTGGCAATCAGGGTGATTAGTAGTGCTCAAACGTTTGTGTTAGAGGTATTTGCTACTTTAATTATAGTGTCTTTAGAGGAAAATCCTGTAAGGAAGGGTATTCCTGTGAGTGCCAGGCTTCCAATGATGAGAGAGGAGGTTGTTAGTTGTAATGCATTAAATAATCCTCCTATTTTTCAAATGTCTTGTTCATTGTTTAGGCTGTGGATGATAGAGCCTGAGCATTGGAATAGCATTGCTTTGAAGAAAGCGTGTGTGCAGATATGTAGAAAGGCTAGGTATGTTTGGTTAAGTCCGATTGTCACTATTATCAGTCCTAGTTGACTGGATGTTGAAAATGCTACAATTTTTTAATGTAATTTTGTGTTAGAGTGCAGATAGCTGTGAATAGCATAGTGATAGCTCCTAGGCAAAGGGTTAGTGTGAGAACTAGCTGGCTATTTTGTAATAGTGGGTGGACTCGTACTAATAGAAATACTCTGGCCACTACGATGGTGCTTGTGTGGAGTAGTGCTGATACTGGATTTGGGCCCTCTATTGCAGATGGAAGTCATGGGTGCAATCCGAACTAGGCTGATTTTCCCATGGTGGTAAGGAGTAATCCTATTAGTAGAATGAGGGTTGTGTTCAGGTTGAATATGAAGATTTGTTGTATGTCTCATGAGTTGGAGTTGAGTATAAATCATGCTAGGGCTATAATGAGACCAATGTCTCTGATTCGATTGTACAGGACTGCTTGTAGAGCTGTGGTGTTGGCATCAGCTCGTCCATATCATCATCCAATTAGTAGAAATGATATAATGCCAACTCCTTCTCAGCCAATGAATAGTTGGAAGAGGTTTTTGGCAGTCACTAAGATGATTATTGTGATGAGGAATAGTAGAAGATATTTAAAGAATTGGTTAATATATGGGTCTGAGTGTATGTATCATATGGAAAATTCTATGATAGATCATGTTATGAAAAGTGTGACTGGAACAAATATTAGGGAGAAGTAGTCTATTTTAAGGCTTATAGAGAGTTTTATTTTTTGTACTGAAATTCAGTGTCAGTTTGAGATAATGATTTCTCAGTTTGATAGTATAAATATGGTAGTTGGGATTATGCTGGTTATGAAAGCTTATATGATCCAGGTTTTTACATAATAGGGGAATATTGTTTTGTTGTTTGTTACAATAGGTGCTATGATTGGGAGAATTAAGATTGTAATGGTAATTATAATGAGAAGTGCATTAATAAAAGTAATAAATACACTTATTACTTTTAATTGAAGTTGCACCAATTTTTTGGTTCCTAAGACCAAAGGATTAATTCTATCCTATAAAAGTAAGAAAGCCATCTTTTACGGATGGGTGCAGGAGTTAGCAGCTCTTGCATTGAATCTGTACCCCATAAACACCCCATAAACACCCTCATAATGAGCTAATCATAACATAATATTAGCCTCCATAACAACACCAAAAACCACCGCACTAAAAATAACCACATTTGATCCCCACACCTCAGGGTTCTCCTCAGTAGCTATCACAGTGGTATACCCAAACACCACCAACATTCCACCTAAATATACCAAAAATACTATTAACTCACCACTGAGTCTTTCTCAGTGGATAAGAGTTTTTATGCTCTGTCTCTGGATTCACAATCTAGTGTTTTGTGTAAACTGTATCCCTAGTAGGATAGGCTGAGAATTGGTTTTGGGTCGATTGATAGCAAGACTAGTGGTAAGAGATGTATTAGCAAGAGACTATTCTCTCGTGTGAAATTTGGTTTGATTATGTGGGCATGTGATATTGGTTTTCCTCATTATGTTATGATTAGTATGCAAAGTGAATATAAGTCTGTGATTACTACATTTAGACCCATTAGCAATATCATAAAGTTTGATCATGTGAATGATGGGATTATTACGAATAACTCATCAATTAGATTAATGGATGGAGGGAGGTCTAGGTTTGTTAGGCCTGCTAGAAGTCATCATGAGGCCATTAGGGGGATGATTGTTTGAAGGCCTCATGCTAGGATCATAGTGCAACTGTGAATTCATTCGTAATTTTTGTTGGCTAAAGAGAATAGTATAGAGGATGTTAATCTGTGAGCTATTATCAATGTGGAGGCCCTTATGAAACTTAAGGGTGTTTGAATTATAATGGCTATAATTACCAGGGTTATATGACTTAATGATGAGTAAGCAATTAGGGATTTTAAGTCTGTCTGACGAAGGCAGATTGAGCTTGTTATAATTATGCCCCATAGAGATAGTATAATAAATGGGTATATATTCTGTAAGTGGGTCAAGTATCACGGTTATGCATAGTATTCCGTAGCCTCATAGTTTTAATAGGATGGCTGCTAGGACCATGGATCTTGCAATTGGTGCTTCGATGTGGGCTTTTGGAAGGCATAGGTGGAGACCATAAAGTGGTATTTTAACTATAAATGCTATTATACATGCTAGTCATAAGAAATTTGAGGCTCAGTGGCCTGGAAGTAGTTGGGCCAAGTATTTTATTATTAGGAAGTTTAGTGAGCCTGTATTATTTTGGGTGTAAATTAGTGCTACTAGAAGGGGTAGTGAGCCTAGGAGTGTGTAAAATAGGAAGTAAATGCCTGCGTTTAGTCATTCTGTCTGATTTTCTCACAGGGTGATAATAATAAGGGCAGGGATTAATGTTGCTTCAAATAGAACATAAAATAGGAGTAGTTCTGTGGCTGTGAAGGTTGTAATTAGAAGTATTTGAAGTATAATTAGTATTGAAATATAGAGTTTTTTCATGGAACTGTTTCTTCAGATAGGTGGGACTGACTTGCTAGAAGTATTAGGGGTAGTAGCCACATGGTTAGTACTAGTAGTGCAGTTGATAATGGGTCTGTGAAGAAAGTGGGGGAGAAGTTTAGGCTTAGGTCAAATGGTTGAGAAAATAAGTGTAGACCAATTAAGCTGATTAGCAAGCTATGAGTGGTTGAGTTAATTCATAGTATTTCTTTCTTTGAAAGTCAGGTTAGTGAAAGTAGTATGATAGTTGGGATAATCAATTTTAGCATTCCAGGAGGTTAAGGTTTTCTATGTAATCTAGGCCATATGTGTTTGATACTGTGACCAGGATTGCTAGTCCCACAGCAGCTTCGCATGTGGCAAAGACTATTAGTATTACTGGCATTATGCATGATAGGGTGAAGCATGTATTTAGGATTGTTATTGTACTTAGAACAAATAGTGATAGCATTATTCCTTCTAAGCATAGTAGTGATGACATTAGGTGAGAGCATTATATTAAAAGTCCAAGCAGTGCTACTTAAATGCCAATAAGATGTTTATATAAATTGATGACATATCATAATCATGTGTTGAATCATCATTTAATGAGTCGAAATCATTAGTTTTAAGTTAAACTAATTATCATATGCCATTCATTCTAGCCCTTTTTGGATTCATTCATAAGCTAGGCCCAGTTCTAGTAAGGAAATTAGGAATAAGGCTGTAGCTTGTATTAGTTCAAGTTGATTGGTTTGTGTTGCCCAGGGGAGGGGCAGTAGTAAAGCAATTTCTAGGTCAAATAGCAAGAAAGTAATGGCGATTAAGAATATTATTGAGAAAGGAAGTTGGGCTGACCCTATTGGGTCAACTCTGCATTCATATGGACTTGATTTTTCTGAATAGTTGTTAAGTTGTGGCAGTGAGAATGTGATGGTTACTAGTAGTAGGGCCAGGTTGGTGTTGATTAATAGGGTGAATATTATGTTAATTGTCCTTTTCCAGGTCTATCTGGAGCTTGCTAATTAGAAGTCAGCTGTACTGATTATTACTAAAAGGACAAGATCCTCATCAATAGATTGATACGCAAAGGAATAGTCAGACTACGTCTATGAAGTGTCAATATTAGGCTGCACCCTCAAAACCGAAATGGTGGTTGGATGTAAAGTGAAATTTTAATTGGCAAAAAAAAATACAATTAAAAAGGATGAGCTGATGATCACGTGTAGTCTGTGGAATCCTGTAGCCATAAAGAAGGTTGATCCATAGACCCTGTCAGAGATTGTAAAGGGGGCTTGAAAATATTATGATGCTTGAAGTAGGGTGAAGTATACGCCCAGTTGAATAGTAATAAAGAAGCTTGAGTGGTAAAAGGCTCAGAAGAATCCTGTGAAGAAGAATACTTCTGAGATAATGAAGAGGATTATTCTGTAATGTAGGCCTTTTTGTACTGTTGATGTGTAGTGGCCTTGGAAGGTAATTTCTCGAACTACGTCTCGTCATCATTGGTATATTGTTAGAAAGTTGGTTAATAATCCTAGTGTAAGAAGGGTCGAATAATTGAAGTGAAATCATATTGCCAGCCCTGAGGTTATTAGAAGTGCTAATAGGGCTCCTGTAAGTGGTCAAGGGCTTGGGTTAACTTTTTGGTAGTTGTGTGTTTGGTGTGTCATTAGGTGTTGTCATTTAAACAAAAGCTAACTAGGAGGGTGAAGACATATGCCTGGATAAGAGCTCCTGCGAATTCAAGCATGGTTAGAAGGATTAGAATAATAAATGTAATTAGTGTTGTTGTAGGGCTGATGGATATTAGTGATAGTGTTGCTCCTCCGATTAGGTGTATTAACAGGTGGCCTGCTGTAATGTTAGTGGTCAGTCATACTGCTAGGGCCATTGGTTGAATAAATAGGCTAATTGTTTCAATAATAATTAGTATTGGGATTAGTGACATAGGGGTTCCTTGTGGCAAGAAGTGTGCTAGTGATGTTTTGGTTTTGTGGCAAAATCCTATAAGGACTGTTCCAGCCCACAGTGGAATAGCTATTCCAAGCTATTCCACTATTTTATAGATAGCTGGGTTGTGGGGGTGAATGAATGTGGCAGGAGGCCTGGTAGATTTGTTGAACTGATGAATATGATGAATGAAATTAATATTAGTGGTACAGTGTGTACTATTGGGTTATGAATGATTATTATTTGTTTTAGTACTTGATTGGTTAGTCATTGTTGTATGGAGATCATGCAGTTATTTATTAGGAAGTTTGGAGGTGAGAATAGGATAGTGGGGAATATAATGATTAATACGACAATAGGGAGTCCTATTATCATAGGAGTGATGAAGGAGGCAAACAAATTTTCGTTCATTTTGTTTCTCAAGGGATTAGTTGTTTAGTTGTATTTAGTGTATCAGGCGTTGGTGTTGGGTGAAAGTAATGTTTTGTGAATTTTAGCTTTATTAGAATAAATAGTGTTAGAATTATGGCTGTGATTGTGATTAACCATGTTGATGTGTCTAGTTGTGGCATGTCATTAAGGGGAGGCTAGGTCCAAGTCTTTAACTTAAAAGGTTAGTGCTAGTTTTAGCTTCTTTAATGATTTAGAGTAGTGATATAGATCAGGTTTCAAAATATTTTAGTGGTATGAATTCAAGGACAATAGATATAAAGCTGTGGTTAGATCCACAAATTTCTGAGCATTGTCTATAGTAAAGTTCAGGCCATGTAGCTGTAAGTGTGGCTTTTTTTAGACGTCCTGGGATGGTGTCAGTTTTTAGTCCTAGAGACAGGACTGCTCATGAATGGAGTACATCCTCTGACGAGATCAGTATTTGGACTGTGAGTTCAATTGGCAAAACAACTCGGTTGTCAACTTCTAATAGTCATAGTTCACCAGGCTTAAGGTCTGTTGTTGGAATTATATCTGAGTTGAACCCTAGGTCTTCATAGTCAGTGTACTCGTAAATTCAGGATCATTCATGCCCTATTGTTTTTACAGTTAATAATGGGTTATCAATCTCATCTATTATATATAGGATTCACAGCAAGGGCAGGGTGATTAAGATTAGAATAATGGTGGGTAGGATGGTTCACACTGTTTCCACTTCTTGAGAGTCTATGGTCCTTGTGTGGGTGAGTTTAGTTGTTAGTATTAATGTGATGATATATAATACTAGTGTGCTGATTAGGAATATGATCATTAGTGTGTGGTCATGGAAGTGGAGAAGTTCTTCTATAATTGGGGATGTGGCATCTTGAAATCTTAGTTGTAGTGGGTAAGCCATAGAGGAGTAAAGGGTTTAAGCCTATAATTTGACTTTGACAAAGTCATATAATGTTTTTATTAACTCTTCATATAAAGAAAGTCACATTGGATGTGAAGTTGGCTTGGAACTTACTTTAGGGGCTTCGATTCCTTCCTTTCTTGGCATTAGTTTTTTTATGAAGGCAGGTTCTTCAAATATATGGTATGGGGGTGGACAGACATGTAGTCATTCAGCATTGGATGCTATTAGTTCTCCTGTTGAGACTTCGCATTTTGAGGTGAAGTCTTCTCAGATTATAAAGATTATGATGATTATGGCTGTTAGTGAAATAAATGATCCCATTGACAATACTGTATTTCATATGGTACATGAATCTGGGTAGTCAGAGTAACATCGTAGCATGCCAGATATCCCTAGGAAATGTTGAGGGAAAAATGTCAAATTGACTCCTACAAATATGATTGCAAAATGTACTTTTGCTCAAATGTCATCTACTGGGTGGCCTGAGAATAGTGGAAATCAGTGGACAAATCCTCCTATAATTGTGAACACTGCACCTATTGATAGGACATAGTGGAAGTGAGCTACTATGTAGTATGTGTCATGCAGTACAATGTCAAGTGAGGCATTTGCTAGGACAATACCAGTTAATCCCCCTATTGTAAATAGTAAGATAAAGCCTAGGGCTCATTGTATGACTGGTGATCATTTAATGTTCCCTCCATGAAGGGTGGCTAGTCAGCTGAATATTTTTACTCCTGATGGGATTGCGATAATTATTGTTGCTAATGTGAAGTATGCTCATGTGTCTTTGTCTATGCCGACTGTAAACATGTGATGTGCTCAAACGATGAAGCCCAGGAACCCAAAGGATATCATGGCCCATACTATGCCTATGTACCCAAATGTTTCAATTTTTACAGAGTAGTATGTGATGATGTGTGAGATTATGCCAAATCCAGGAAGAATTAGAATGTAGACTTCTGGGTGACCAAAAAATCAGAATAGGTGTTGGTATAAGATTGGATCCCCAAAATGTTGTATTTAGGTTGTGGTCCATTAGAATTATGGTAATTCCAGTGGCTAGTACTGGGAGTGATAATAGAAGGAGTACTGCTGTCACTAATACCGATCATACAAATAGTGAAGTTTGATATTGATTTATTGCTGGAGGTTTTATGTTAATGACAGTGGTAATGAAGTTAATTGCACCTAAGATTGAGGAAACACCTGCTAGGTGGAGTGAGAAAATTGTTAGGTCCACGTATGCTCTTGCATGGGCTAGATTTCCTGCTAGTGGAGGGTAAACTCTTCAGCCTGTTCCTGCCCCTGCTTCTACTATAGAAGGTGCTAGAAGTAAGAGGAATGATGGTGGAAGGAGTCAAAAACTTATATTGTGTATATGTGGAAAGGCTATATCTGGGGCACCAATTATTATGGGAACAGTCAGTTGCCGAAGCCTTCAATTATGATAGGCATAACTATGAAGAAGATTATAACAAATGTGTGTGTGGTTACAATAACATTGTAGATCTTATCATCTCCTAGTAGGGTGCCAGGTTATCCAAGTTCTGCGTGGATGAGGATACTTAGGCCTGTGCCAACTATCCCAGTTCAGGCACCAAATAATAAGTATAGAGTGCCGGTATCTTTATTGTTTGTTGGGAATAGTCAACATGAAATGAACATAGGTAAAATGGTTGAGTTAAAGCATTAGACTGTAAATCTAAATACAGAGGTGTGCTGCCTCTTTTTACTAAAAGTCTCGTGGTGAATAGTTCATGCTGAATTACAAATTCAGAGTGGCAGGTTGGGCCTGGTGGGAATTTTCTCCCATCAGAAGAAAAAGGCAGGAGAAGTAGATTAAAGCCAGTTGATTAGGGTATTTGGCTGTTAACTAAAGTTTCGTGGGATTGAAACCCACCAGTCTAGGGAGGACTTAGCTTAATTAAAGTGCTTGAGTTGCATTCAGTGATGTGAGATGCGGTCTGGCAGTCCTTAGTTCAGGGGCTAAGTGATTCAATACTTGCTTAGAGCTTTGAAGGCTCTTGGTTTTAGCTAACCTAAGCCTCTGGTTTAGTGTTGTTAGTATAGGTGATATTGGGATAATGAGGATTGATAGGTTGATTAGGGCAGGTATTATGGGTTTGTTGTTTGTGGTTTGAGTTGTTATTTTATTTTTATACTATTATTGGATGGGAATATTGTTAGAGATGATGAGTAGATTAGGCACATATAGAAGAAAAGGTTTAGTAGTGCTAGAATTGCTATAAGTGTTGATATTATTAGAAGACTTCTTTTTGTCATTTCTTGGATAATTATTCATTTTGGCAGGAATCTAGATAGGGGACATGGTCCTAAGTATATTAAGACTAGGGCCAGTAGAGTAGTCATTAATGGGGTGCTATTTCATATGTGTGATAGTGCTAGGCTTGTAGTTGATGAGTGATAAGATAGTAGCATGAACATTGGGATTATTATGACTAGGTATATAATGAGGTTTAATATGGTTAGGGTTGGGTTAAAAATAATAATTGCGGTTATTCACCCTATGTGCGTGATTGATGAATAGGCTATGAACTTGCATAGTTGTATCTGATTAGGGCCACCCCACCCCCAATTATAATTGAGAGGATAGCCATAGTAAGGATTAGCATGGTATTGATGAATGGAGAAATTTGGTATATGATGGTAATTGGTGCTAGTTTTTGTCATGTTAGTAATATTATTCCTCAGATGAGTGGTACTCCTTGGCATACTTCTGGAAGTCAGAAGTGAAATGGAGATAGTCCTAGTTTTATAGCCAGTGAGATGGTGATGACTGACAGTGCTAGTTGGTTGTGTGCTTTTATAACGGTTCATTAGCCTGAGTTAATTAGGTTGATGAGCACTGCTAGTGTAAGTAGTATGGATCCTGTTGTTTGTACTAGAAAGTATTTTGTGGCAGCTTCAGTTTTTCGTGGGTTTGCTTTTGTTAGAGAGATTGAAATTATAGCAAATATGTTCAGTTCTAGGCCTATTCAGATTAGAAGTCAGTGGGAGTTAAATATTGTGATTATAGTGTCTGACAACAGGGTTGTAATAATTATTGTTAGGACCATTGGGTTAATTTAGTATGGGAAGGATATAAACCAACATTTTCGGGGTATGGGCCTGATAGCTTAATTAGCTGACCTTGCTGCTAGAACGTGGTATAAGAATGGAAGCACAGAGAAGTTTGATTTCTCAGGCATAAGTTCGACTCCCATATTTCTAGAAATAAGAGGGCTGTAACCTCTATGGTTTACTCTATAAAAGTAACTCTTTTTGTGAGACATATTTCTTATGTTTGTGGGGGGATGCTTGCTAGTGACATGGGTGATGATACGTGTCATATTAATATTGCTAGTGTAAGGGGTAAGAAGTTTTTTCATAGTAGGTGTATCAACTGGTTGTAGTGGAATCATGGGTATGATGCTCAGATTCATAGAAATACAATTGTTAGTATTAGTGTTTTTAGTACAAAATTGGATATTCTGGGATGAGTGGGGTGTATAGTGCTCCTAAAAATAGAAGTGTTGTAAGGGCATTTATTATTATGATGTTAGCGTATTCAGCTAAAAAGAATAGGGAAAAAGGTCCTGCAGCTTATTCTATGTTGAATCCTGATACTAGTTCTGACTCTCCTTCTGTTAGGTCAAATGGGGCTCGGCTAGTTTCAGCTAGTGTTGAAATGAATCATATTATGTCAAGTGGCCATGCTGGAATAATCAATCATACATGTTCTTGTGTCGTGATTAGGCTTGTTAGTGTGAATGATCTTGATATTAGCAGGACAAATAGGAGGATAATACTAAGGTTACTTCATAGGATGCAGTTTGTGCTACCACTTGGAGAGCTCCAATTAGGGTGTATTTTGAGTTTGATGCTCAACCTGATCATAGGATGGGGTACATGGGTAAGCTTGAGATTGCTAGAATGAAGAGTACCCCTAGATTTAGGTTAAAAAGTGATTGGGGTATTGGGAGTGGAATTCACATGGTTAGTGCTAGTGACAGTGCTAGAGTTGGTGCCACTGTGAATAATAGTTTTGATGATGTTAGTGGTCGTAGGGGTTCTTTAGTGAATAACTTTACAGCATATGTGATTGGTTGTAATAAGCCGTTTGGTCCTAGGATGTTTGGTCCTTTGCATAGTTGCATATATCTTAAGGTTTTTTGTTCAACAAGTGTTAGGAATGCTAGTGCTAATAGAACTGGGATAATTAAGCATGCAATTTTAATTATGAACATGTGTTAAGAAGAGGAGTTGAACCTCTGGGTATAAAGGCTTAAGTTTTATGCATTTACCGGGCTTTGTCACCTTAACAAACCCTTGTGTTGTGTTGATTTTTTTCTAGCTAACTAGATTTAGATAATTTCATCTATTTTATCTTAAGACTCTTGGTTCAAGTTGGCCCTATTTCTCTGGTGTTTTCACACTGGGAGAAATAAGCATATAGATAGAAACCGACCTGGATTGCTCCTATCTGAACTCAAATCATGTAGGACTTTAATCGTTTACCAAATGAACCAATAATAGCTGTTGTGCCATTTGGATGTCCTGATCCAACACCAAGGTCATAAACCCTATTGTCGATATGGAGTCTAAAATAGGATTGCGCTGTTATCCCTGGGGTAACTTGTTCCATTGATCAATTTCTTGGATCAATTAATGATAATCTACTAACTTGACTTGTTAGGTCTGGTTATGAATCATTCAGAGGATTTTTTCTACTCTGAGGACACCCCAACTGAAATTTTTAGCCCAGCATACTGTATGTTGGCCCTGGTGGGTTGATGAGTTATAATTGGGCTGGTAATTTAAGCTCCACAGGGTCTTCTCATTTTATATATTCATCCCTGCCTCTTCACAGGGAGGTCAATTTCACTGATTGGAAACAAGAGACAGTAAACCCTCATCAAGCATTTCATACTAGTCCCTAATTAAGGAACAAATGATTATGCTACCTTTGCATGGTCAGAATACTGCAGCCGTTGAACACATGTCCCTGGGCAGGCAGTGTCTCTAATAATAGTAATTCTAGAGGTGATGTTTTTGGTAAACAGGGAAGGTTCGTGTTTGCAGAGTTCCTTTTGTTTCTTTTAATCTTTCAATTATGCACTACTGTGTCGGGCTAACAATGGGTATAACTATGGAATATTTTATGGATAGGCTTAGTTTAATTGTTAACTATCAGTGAATTATTCGGTCTGATATAGACTTGTGCATGGAGAAAGGTTAGTCTTGTTATTCATATCAACATTATTTCTTCTATTGAGATAGATTAGTCCAGTGGTGGTTTAGGAGTTGTCGGCACTTGATGGTATTTGTAATTTTTATTGTCGAGCTTGAATGCTTTCTTTATTGATGGCTGTTATTAAGCCTACAAAGGAAGTGTATTGTGGGAACTCTCTAATTAAGTTTTCCTGTATCAATAGGGCTGTACCCCTATTGACTATATTTAAAACTTACATTTGGGATATTGGTTCATTCTTTTAGGGTAAGTTTTAAGTTGAACTTACAATCGTTTCCTGGACAACCAGCTATCACCAGACTTGATTGGCTTTTCACCACTACCTACTGATCATTCCACTATTTTGCCACGTAGAGGAATTGGAACTTTCGACTGTGTGCAGGAAGATCATCTGGATACGGGGCTTTTTACTTAAGTTCTCTTTGCAAATGGTGTTCTAGTTGATTCATTATGCAAAAGGTAAAAAGGTTAACCTTTGCTGTTTTGTACTGTTAATAATTCTTTCATCTTTCCCTTGTGGTACTGTCTCTATGAAGCCTGTGTTATAATTTCTGTCACTGATACTTTTATAGTTGGTAAATGTTTTAATTTAGGTTTTGCATAAATTTTTGTTGTAATGTGTTTGGGCTAGGTTTAGGTCAAAGTGGTCTAATGAGTCAAAATCTTCTGGGTGTAAGCCAGGTGCTTTTATTTAAGCTAAACTTTGGTTATTCCAAGCACACGTTCCAGTATGCTTACCTTGTTATGACTTATCTCCTCTAGAGTTAGGTGTTTGCTAACATGAATTATAGATCTAGTGTTGTAAGGTTGAGTAGGGTGATGGGTGGTTTGTTTATCTTTCTCCTTCTGAGAGGGTGGAAGTGTTCCAAGAAATGATCATGATGTTGAATGTTCCAGTATGTGATGAGATTCTGAATTCCCCATTCTATAATGACAGAACAGAGTGATCAAAATAGAAATGTCCCCTTTTCTTTGGTGTATTCTGGTGATTGAGAAGAGAAAGTAAGACACGAGAATAAAAGAAAAAATCACTGGGACCACAGCCCCTGCATCACAAAGTTCTGTGGCTGTCAGTGAGGGGAGAAGACTGGGGAGGCAGTGTTGAACATGAGGTCTTGCCCAATGCTCAGCAGCCTGGCTGACATTTCGGTGGCAGCATCTGTGGGACCAGGAACTCCAGGTGTTCTTGGGTGCTAGAGCACCCCATTGGGCCTGGACTCCTGGCAGGCAGAGGTCAATCCCTGTGTCTGATGCTCCTTTTATCTACCTTGTCCATGGACAGGAAGAACACATGGAATGACAATGAGTAACAGAGGGAACAAGTGTTAATATCAATGTAGTTGGCAATGCTAGAGATCAAAGAAAGGAGGGAGGCATAAGGGTATGGGACATGCACAGTTTTTCCCTGTTTCACTTCTATTTCTCCTTCTGAGAGAATGAAAGTATTCCAAGGAATGATCATATGATGAATGTGCCAGTATGTGATGAGATTCTGAATTCTTCATTGTATAATGGCAGAACAGAATGAAAAAAATCTGAAACTTCACTTTTCTTTGTTGTTGTGTGTTCCTGAGAACAGTAAGTAAGACACAAAAATAAAAGGAAAAATCACAGGGACCACATCCCCTGTGTCACAAATATCTGTCGTAGTCAGTGGGGGAAGGAGTCCAGGGAGGTGGAGCTGAGAAGGAGTCCCTGCCCACTGCCCAGCAGGCCAGCCAACAGTCCAGTGGCTGCTTCTCCTCATCCAGGAACCTCAGGGTGTTCTCAGTGCCAGAGCACACCATCGGGCATGGGCTACTGACAGGCAGAGTTAATTCTTGTGTCTGATGCTACTTTTATCTACCTTGTCAATGGACAGGTAGAACGTATGAAATAACAATGAGTAATAGAGGGAACAAGTGTTAAAATCAATGTAGTAGGGAATGCTAGTGATCAAAGAAAGGAGTGAGGCATAAGGACTATGGTACGTGTGCAGTTTTTACTCGTTTACTTTCTATTTCTCCTTCTGAGAGGATGGAAGTGTTCCAAGAATTGATCAAGATGATGAATGTGCCAGTATGTGATGAGATTCTGAATTGTTCATTCTATAACGACAGAAGGGAATGATCAAAATAGGAACGTTTCCTTTTCTTTGTTGTCTTCTTGTGCTTGAGAAGAGTAAGTAAGACACGAGAATAAAAGAAAAAACAATCACAGGGGCCAGAGTCCCTGTGTCACAAAAGTCTGTCACAGTCAGTGTGGGGAGGAGCCAGTTGAGGTGGAGCTGAGCAGAAGGCCCTGCCCGCTGCCAAACTGCCTGGCCTACAGGGCAGTGGCAGGATCTGTGGGTCATGGAACACCAGGGGTTTCTCAGGTGCGGAATCAAACCATAGGGCATGAGTCCTGGCAGGCAGAGGCCTATCCCTGTGACTGATGCTCCTTTTATCTACCTTGTCAATGGAAAGGTAGAATGTATGGAATAACAATGAGTAATAGAGGGAACAAGTGTAAAATCAATGCAGTTTGGAATGAAAGGAATTAAAGAAAGGAGGGAGGCATAAGGGCTATGTTACATGTGCAGTATTTCCTTGTTTCCTTTGTATTACTCCTTCTGAGAGGATGGAAGTTTTCCAAGAAATTATCATGATGAATGTGCCAGTATCTGATGAGATTCTGATTTTCTCATTCTATAATGGCAGAACAGAATGATCAAAATAGGAAAGTTTCCTTTTCTTTGGTGTCTTCTGGTGTTTAAGAAGAGTAAGTAAGAAATGAGAATAAAAGACAAAAATCACAGGGACAACAGCCCTTGCATCACAAGGCTCTGTCACTGTCAGTGGAGGGAAGAGCCCAGGAAGTTGCAGCTGAGCAGGAGGCCCCATCCAATGTTCAGCTGCCTGGCAGACATGGCGGTGGTGGAATCTGCAGGTCCGGGAACCCCAGGTTCTCAGGTGCTGGAACACACCATTGGGCCTGGGCTCCTGGCATTCAGAAGCCTATCCCTGTGTCTGATGCTCCTTTTATCTACCTTGTCAATGGACAGGTAGAACATTTGGAATAACAACGAATAATAGAGAGAACAAGTATTGAAATCAATGTTGTTGAGAATGCTAGTGATCAAAGAAAGAGGGAGGCATAAGGGCTATTGTATGTGTGCAGTGTTTCCCTGTTTCCTTTCTAGTTCTCCTTCTGAGAGGATGGAAATTTTCCAAGAAATGATACTGATTATGAATGTGCCAGTATGTGATGAGATTCTGAATTCCTCATTCAAAAACGGCAATACAGAATGATCAAAATAGGAAAGTTACATTTTTTTTGGTGTCTTCTGGTGCTTGAGAAGAGTAAGTAAGACACGAGAATAACAGAAAACATCACAAAGACCACAGACACTGTGTCACAAAGGACTGTCACAGTCAGTGAAGGGAGGAACCTGGGGAGGAAGAGCTGAGCAGGAGGAGCCACCCACAGTCCAGCTGCCTCTGCAAGAGAGTGGTGGTGGCATCTGCGGGTACGGGAACCACAGCTGGTTCTTGGGTGAAGGATTGCACAATCGGGCCTGGGCTCCTGGCAGACAGAGGCCATTCCGTGTGTCTGATACTCCTTTTATCTACCTTATCAATGGACAGGTAGAACGTATGGAATAACAGTGAGTAATAAAGGGAACACGTGTTAAAATAAATGTAGAAGGGAATGCTAGTGAACAAAGAAAGGAGGGAGGCATAAGTGCTATGCTACATGTGCAGCATTTCCCTGTTTCCTTTCTATTTTTCCTTCTGAGAGAAAGGAAGTGTTCCAAGAAATGATCATGATGATGAATGTGCCAGTATGTGATGAGATTCTGAATTCCTCATTCTATAATGGCAGAATGGAATGATCATAATGGAAACATTTCCTTTCCTTTGATGTCTTTTGATGCTTCAGAAAAGCATGCAAGGCACGAGAATAAAAGAAGAAATCACAGGGACCACGGCCCCTGCATCACAGAAGTCTGTTACATACAATCGGGGGAGGATCCCAGGGAGTTGGAGCTGAGCATGAGGCCCCACCACTGCCCAGCACCTGACCAAAAGGGTGGTGGCTGCATCTGTGGGTCTGGGAACCCCAGCGTGTTCCCAGTTGCCAAAGTGCAACATCGTGCCTGGACTCCTGGCTGGCAGGACCAATCCCTGTGTCTGATGCTCCTTTTATCTACCTTGTCAATGGTCAGTTAGAATGTATGTAATAACAATGAGTAATAGAGGAAACACGTGTTAAAATCAGTGTAGTTGGGAATGCCAGTGATCAAAGAAAGGAGGGGGACATAAGGGATATGGTATGTGCACATTATTTCCCTGTTTCCTTTCTATTGCTCCTTCTTATAGGATGGAATTTTTCCAAGAAATGATCAAGATGATGAATGTGCAGGTATGTGATGAAATTCAGAATTTCTCATTGTAGAACTGAAGAATGGAATGATCACAATAAGAATGTATACTTTTCTTTGGTGTCTCCTGGTACTTGAGAAAAAAACTAAATGAAGAGGAGAAAAGAAAAATAAATCACAGGGACCACAGCCCCTGCATCTCAAAAGTCTGTCACTGTCAATGTTGGGAGGAGCCTCGGGAGGTGGAGTTGAGCAGGAGGCACCACACATGGCCCACCCACCCAGTGGCAGGGCGGTGCCACAACTGCGGTTCAGGAAACCCCAGGAGGCTCTGGTGCCAGGGTACACCATTGGGCCAAGGATTCTGACAGGGAGGGGCTAATCCTTGTGTCTTATGACCCTCTCATCTGATTTGGCAACAGACAGGTAGAATGCATGGAATGAAAATGAGTAATACAATGAACGAAGGATAAAAATTAATGTAGTTGGGAACACTAGTGATCAAAGGAAGAAGGGAGCCATAAGGGATATGTTATGTGCGCAGTTTTTCTCTGTTTCATTTCTCTTTCTCCTGTTAAGAAGGTGAAAATGTTCCAAGGAATGATGACAATGCTGAATGGGCAGGTATGTGATGAAGTTTGGAATTCCTCATTGTATAGCAGCAGAACGGAATGATCACGATAAGAATGTTTCTTTTTCTTTGGTGTCTTCTGGTACTGGAGAAAAGAAACTAAAAAAAAGAAAAGAAAAGAAAAAAATCACAGAAACCACAGCCCCTGCATCACAAAGGTCTTTTGCTGTCAACATGAGGAGGAGCCCTGGGAGTGGGAGCTGAGCAGGAGACGCCACCCATGGAACAGCCCACATGTGGACACAATGGTGGCAGCAACTGCGGGTCAGTGAACAACAGGGGGGCTCTGGTGCTGGGGTGCACCATCGGGCCTGGGCTTCTGACAGGCACAGGCCAATCCCTGTGTCTGATGCCACCCTCATCTGCCTTGGCTACAGACAGGTAGAACGTATGGAATGAAAATGAGTAATACAGGGAACGAAGGTTAAAAATCAATGTAGTTGGGAACACTGGTGATCAAAGGAAGGAGTGAGGCACAAGGGCTATGGTATGTGCGCACTTTTTCTCTGTTTTCTTTCTGAGAGGATGGAAGTTTTCCAAGAAATGATCATCATGATGAATGTGAAAGTATGTGATGAGATTCTGAATTCTGCATTCTATAACAGCAGAAAGGAATGATCAAAATTAGAAGGTTTCCTTTCGGTTGGTGTCTTCTGGTGCTTGAGAACAGTAAGTAATACACGAGAATGAAGTAAAAATCACAGGGAGAACAGCCCCTGTGTCACATATGTCTGTCGCAGTCAGTGGGGGGAGGATCCCGGGGAGGTGGAGCAGATCAGGAGGCAACGCCCACTTCCCAGCCGCGCAGCCAACAGGACGGTTGTGTCATCTTTGTGTCAAGGAACCAAAGGGGGATTTCCTGTGCCAGAGTGCAGCATCAGGGCCATGCTCCTGGCAGGAAGAGGTCAATCCCTGTGTCTGATGCTCCTTTGATCTATATTGTCAACGGACATGAAGACTGTATGGAATAAAAATGAGTAATAGAGGGAACAAGTGTTGAAATCAATGTAGTTGGAAGTGCCAGCAATCAAAGAAAAGAAGGAGGTGTGAGGGCTATGGTACGTGCACAGTTTTTCCCAGTTTCCATTTTATTTCTCTTTCTGAGAGGATGGAAATGTTCCACAAAATGATCATGATGATGAATGTGCCATTACGTGATGAGATTCTGAATTCTTCATTCTATAACTGCAGAACGGAATGATCAAAACAGGAATGTTTCTTTACTTGGGATATTCTAGTACTTGAGAACAGCAAGTGAGACACCAGAATAAAGGAAAAAATCACAGGGACCACAGCAGCTGAGTCAGGAAGTTCTGTCATAGTCAGTGGGGGAGGAGCATGGGGTGGTGGGGCTGAGCAGGAGGCAAAGCCCACTGCCTATACACCCGGCCATCATGGATGTGGTTATTCCTTTTCTTTCGTGTCTTCTGGTGCTTGAGAACAATAAGTAAACTACAAATACAAAAGAAAAAACCCAGAGACCACAGCCCCTGCATCACAAATGTCTTTCATTCAGTTGGGCGAGGAGCCCAGGAAGGTGGAGCTGAGCAGGAGGACGAGACCATTGCCAAGGTGCACGGGCAACAGGGCAGTGGCAGCACCTGTGTGTCAGGGAATCCCTGGGGGTAACCTGGTGCTGAAGTGCACTGTCAGGCCCAGGCTGTTGATGGCAGAAGCCATTCCCTGTGTCTGATGCTCCTTTTAGCTACCTTGTCAAAAGACAAGTAGAACGTATGGAATAAAAATTAGTAAGAGAGGGAACATATGTTAAAATCAATGGAGTTGGGAATGCTCATGATCAAAGAAAGGATGGAGGTGTAAGGACTATGGTATGTGCGCAGATTTTCCATGTTTGCTTTCTATTTTTACTTCTGTGATGATGGAAAGGTCCCAAGAAATGATCATGATGATGAATGTGCAAGGATGTGTTGACATTCTGAATCCCTCATTGTATAACGGCAGAACAGAATGAGCAGGATAGGAACATTTCTTTTTCTTTGGTGTCTTCTGGTACTTGAGAACAGTAAGTAAACCACGAAAATAAAAGAAAAATCTACAGGGACCAAAGCCCCTGCATCACAAATGTCTGTCTCAGTTAGTGGGGGAGGAGGCTGGGGAGGTGGAGCTGATGAGGAGGCCCTGCCCACTGCCCAGCCTTATGGATGACTGTGTGGTGGAAGCACCTGGGGGTCAGGGAATCCCAGTGGGTTCCCTGGCATGGGACTGGGCCATCAGGCCCAGGCTCCTGACAGGGAGAGGCCAGTCCCAGTGTCTGATGCTCCTTTTAGCTACATTGTCAACAGACAGTTAAAATGTATGGAATAAAAGTGAGTAAGAGAGGGAACAAATGTTAAAATCAACAGAGTTGGTAATGCTCATGATCAAAGAAAAGAGGGAGGCTTATGGGCTACTGTATGCGTGCAGTTTTTCCCTGTTTGCTTCCTATTCCTCCTTCTGGGAAGATGGAAATGTCCAAAAAATGATCATGATGATGAATGTGCAAGGATGTAATGACATTCTGAATCCCTCATTGCAAAACCTCAGAACAGAATGATCAGGATCATCAAACCTTCTAGGAAGGTTTTCTTTCTTTGGTGTATACTGGTGCTTGAGAACAGTAAGTAAACTGCTAAAATAAAAGAAAAAACACATGGAACACAGCCCCTGCATCACAATGTCTGTAGCAGTCATTTGGGAAAGAAGCTTGGGGAGGTGGAGCTGAGAAAGAGGTCCCGTCCTCTGCCCAGACACCCGGCAGACAAGGCAGTTGGGGCACCTGGGGATCAGGGAATGGCAGGGGGTTCACTGGCACCGGAGCTTGCCTTTGGGCCTGGGTTCCTGTCAGGCAGTAGCCAGATCCTGTGTCTGATGCTCCTTTTAGCTACCTTGTCAACAGACAGGTAAAACGTATGGAATAAAACTGAGTAAGAGAGAGAATGAACCAATGTTAAATTCAATGTACTTGGGAATGCTCACGATCAAAGAAAGGAGGTAGGCCTAAGGGCTGAGGGATTTGCAGTTTTTCCCTGTTTGCTTTCTCTTTCTCCTTCTGGGAGGATGGAAATGTCCCAAGAAATGATCATGATGATGAATGCACAAGGATGTGATGACATTCTGAATCCCTCATTGCACAACAGCAGAATGGAATGATCAGGATAAGAAAATTTCTTTTTCTTTGGTGTCTTCCAGTGCTTGAGAATGGTGAGTAAACCACGAAAATAAAAGAAAAAAGCACAGGTACAACAACCCTTGCATCAAAAATGTCTGTCATAGTCAGTAGGGTGATGAGCCTTGGGAGGTGGAGCTGAGCAGGAGACCCCGCCCACTGCCCAGCCTCATGTCCAATGGGGAGATGGTGGCACCTGAGGGTCAGGGAACACCAGGGGGTACCCTGATGCCAGACTGTGTCATCGGGCCCAGGCAACTGACAGGCAGAGGAGAGTGACTGTGTTTTATGCTTCTTTTTGCTACCTTGTCAACAGACAGGTAGAACATATGGAATAAAACTGAGTAAGAGAGGGAACTAATGTTAAATTCAATGGAGTTGGGAATTCTTGCAATCAAAAAAGGGAGTGAGGCATAAGGACTATGGTATGTGTGCAGTTTTCCCCTGTTTGCTTTCTATTTCTCCTTCCGGGGGGATGGAAATGTCCAATGAAATGATCACGATGATGAATGTGAAAGGATTTGATGACATTTTGAATCCCTTATTTTATAATGGCAGAAACATTCAGGATATGAATGTTTCCTTTTCTTTGGTGTCTTCTGGTGCTTGAGAACAGTAAGTAAACCACAAAAATAGAAGAGAAACCACAGGGAACACAGCTCCTGCATCAAAAATGTCTGTCACAGTAAGTGGGGGGAAGATCCCAGGGAGGTGGAGCTAAGCAAGATGACTCGCCCACTGCCCAGCCGCCCGGCCAACGGGCAATTGTGGGACCTGTGGGTTAGGGAACTGTAGGGGGTTCCCTGGGGCTGGAGTGTGGCATCGGGCCAGGGCTCCTGACAGACAGAGGCCAGTCACTGTGTCCAATGCTCTTTTTAGCTACCTTGTCAACAGACAGGTCAACATATGGAATAAAACTGAATAAGAGAGGGAACAAATGTTAAAATCAATGGAGTTGGGAATGCTCGTGATCAAAGAATGGATGGAGGAATAAGGGCTACGGTATGTGTGCAGTTTTTCCCTGTTTCCTTTCTATTTCTCTTTCTGGGAGGATGGAAATGTCCCAAGAAATGATCATGATGATGAATGTGCAATGATGTGAGGATATTCTGAATCCCTCATTGTATAACAGCAGAACAGAAGGATCAGGATGGGAACGTTTCCTTTTTTTTGTTGTCTCCTAGTCCTTAAGAACAGAAGTAAAAGAAAAAACCCCAGAGACCACAGCCCCTGTGTCACAAATGTCTTCAGTCAGTGGGGTGAGAAGCCTGGGGAGTGGAGTTGAGCAGGAGGCCCTGACCATTGCCCAGGTACCCAGCCGACGGGGCGGTGGTGGCACCTGTGGTTCAAGGAACCCCTGTGGGTTCCCTGGCACCAAAGCACGCTATCGGGCCTGGGGTCCTGACAGCAGAAGCCAGTCCCTGTGTCTGATGCTCCTTTTAGCTTCCTTGCCAACAGACAGGTAGAATGGATGTAATAAAAAAGAGTAAGTGAGGGAACATGTCAAAATCAGTGGAGTTGGGAATGATCATGATCAAAGAATGGAGGGAGGCATAAGGGCTATGGTATGTGTGCAGTTTTTCCCTGTTTGCTTTCTATTTCTCCTTCTGAGAAGATGGAAATGTCCTAAGAAATGATCATGATGATGAATGTGCTAAGATGTGATGATATTCTGAATCTCTCATTGTATAATGGCAGAATGGAATGATCAGGATAGGAAAGTTTCCTTTTCTTTGGTATATTATGGTGCTTGAGAATAGCAAGCAAACCACGAAGATAAAAGAAAAAAACCACAAGGCCACAGCCCCTACAGCACAAATGTCTGTCACTTTAAGTGTGGGGAGAGGCCCAGGAAAGTAGGGTTGAGCAAGGGGCCCCACAAACTGACCAGCTGCATGGCCAACTAGGTGGTGATGGCTCATGTAGGTCAGGGACTCCCAGTGGTTTCTGTGGCACCAGAGCATGCTACTGGGCCCAGGTTCCTGACAGGCAGAGGACAGCCCTGTGTTGAATGCTTCTTTTAGCTACCTTGTCAACAGCCAGGTAGAACGTATGGAATAAAAATAAGTAATAGAGGGACCAAATGTTAAAATCAATGGAAATGGGAATTCTCATGATCAAAGAAAGGAGGGAGGCATAAGAGCTACGATATGGGCACAGTTTTTCCCTGATTGCTTTCTATTTCTCCTTCTGAGAGGATGGAAATCTCCTAAGAAATGATCATCATGATGAATGTGCAAGGATGTGATGACATTCTAAATCCCTCATTGTATAATGGCAGAATGGAATGATCAGAATAGGAATGTTTCATTTTCTTTGGTGTCTTCTGGTGCTTGAGAACAGTAAGTAAACCACAAAAATGAAATAAAAAACCACAGGGACCACATACCCCATGTCACAAATGTCTGTTGCAGTCAGAAGTAGAAGTAGCCTGGGAAGGTTGAGCTGATCAGGAGGCCCTGACCACTGCTCAGCCATCCGGCTGACAGGGCGGTGATGTAAACTGCGGATCAGGGAAACCCAGGGGGTCCCATGACTCTGGAGCACGCCATTGGTCCTGGGCTCCAGACAG
This sequence comes from Tamandua tetradactyla, assembly GCF_023851605.1. Classification (NCBI taxonomy): domain Eukaryota; kingdom Metazoa; phylum Chordata; class Mammalia; order Pilosa; family Myrmecophagidae; genus Tamandua; species Tamandua tetradactyla. Next base: position 95,391 of record NW_027518407.1, on the reverse strand, counting down.
GCAGAGGCCAGTCCCTGTTTCTGATGCTCCTTTTAGTTTCCTTGTCAACAGACAGGTAGAATGTATGGAATAAAACTGAATAAGAGAGGGAACAAAATTAAAAATCAATGGAGTTGAGAATGCTCACAATCAAAGAAGGGACTGAAGCGTAGATTTTCCCTGTGGGCAGTTTTTCCCTATTTGCTTTCTATTTCTCCTTCTGGGAGTATGGAAATGCTCCAAGAAATGATCATGTTGATGAATGTGCAAGGAGGTGATGATATTCTGAATCCCTCATTGCATAACGTCAGAACAGAATGATCAAGATAGGAACTTTTCCTTTTCTTGGTGTGTTTTGGTGCTTGAGAACAGTAAGAAAACCACGAAAATAAAAGAAAAAAACACAGGGACCACAGCCCCTGGGTCACAAATGTCTGTTGCAGTCAGTGGAGGGAAGAGCCCTGGTAGGTGGAGCTGAGCAGGAAGCCATGCCCACTTCCCAGGTGCCCAGCCGACAGGTTAGGGGGGCACCTGCAGATCAGGGAACCGCATGGGGGTCCCTGGTGCTGGAAAATGCCTTCATGCAGGGATCCTGGCAGGAGAGGTCAGACCCTGTGTCTGATACGCCTTTTAGCTACCTTTTCAAAAGACAGGTTGAACGTATGGAATAAAACTGAGTAAGAGAGGGAACAAATATTAAAATCAATGTAGTTGGGAATGCTCATGATCAAAGAAGGGAGGTAGAACCAAGGGCTGTGGGATTTGCACAGATTTTTTCCTGTTTGCTTTCTCTTTCTCCTTCTGGGAGGATGGAAATGTCCCAAGAAATGATAATGATGATGAATGTTCAAATATGTGATGACATTCTGAATCCCTCATTGTATGATGGCAGAATGGAATGATCAGAATAAGAATGTTTCCTTTTCTTTGGTGTAATCTGGTGCTTGAGAACAGTAAGTAAACCAGGAAAATAAAAGAAAAAAGCACAGGGACAACAGCCCCTGCATCAAAAATGTCTGTCACAGTCAGTGGGGTGAAGAGTCCAGGGAGTTGGAGCTGAGCAGGAGACACCGCCCACAGCCCAGTCGCCTGGCCTATGGGACGGTGGTGGTACCTGAGGGTAAGGGAACTCCACGGGGTTCGCTGATGCCATAGCATGCCTCGGTCCCGGGCTCCTGACAGGCAGAGGCCAGTCCCTGTGCTTGATGCTGCTTTTAGCTACTTTATCACCAGACAGCTGGAACATATGGAATAAAACTTAGTAAGAGAGAACAAATGTTAAAATCAATGGTGTTGGAAATGCTCACAATCAATGAAAGTAGGGATTCGTAAGGGCTACGATATGTGCAGTTTTTCCCTGCTTGCTTTCTCTTTCTCCTTCTGGGAGAATGGAAGTGTCCCAAGAAATGATCATGATGATGGAAGTGCAAGGATGTGATGACATTCTGAATCCCTCATTGTATAACCACAGAACGGAATTATCAAGATAAGAACATTAAATTTTCTTTGGTATGTTCTGGTGCTTGAGAACAGTAAGTAAACCATGAAAATAAAAGAAAAATCCACAGGGTCACAACCCCTACATCACAAAGGTCTGTCACATTAGGTGGGGGGAGGAGCCTGGGGAGGAGGTTCTGAGCAAGAGGCCCCACCAACTGACCAGCCACCCGGCCGACAGGGTGGTGGTGACACATGCAGTTCAGCGAATCCCACGGGTTTATGTGGTGCCACAGCGTGTCATTGGGCCTGGGCTCCTTACAGGCAGACGCCAGTCCCTGTGTCTGATGCTCCTTTTAGCTACCTTGTCAACAGACATGTAGAACATATGATATAAAAATAAGTAATAGAGGGACCACATGTGAAAATCAATGGAGATGGGAATGTTCACAATCAAAGAAAGGAGGGAAGCGTAAGGGCTACAGTATATGCACAGTTTTTTCCATTTGCTTTCTATTTCTCCTTCTGGGAGGATGGTAATATCCCAAGAAATGATCATGATGATGAATGTGCAAGGATGTGAGGACATTGTGAATCACTCATTGTATAATCGCAGAAAGGAAGGATCAGGAGAGGAATGTTTCCTTTTTTGTTGTCTTCTGGGGCTTGAGAACAGTAAGAAAACCATGGAAATAAAAGAAAAAACTACAGTGACCAAAGCCCCTGTGTCACAAATGTCTGTCACAGTCAGTTGGGTAAGGAGACCAGGAGGTGGAGCTGACCAGGAGGCCATGCCCACTGCCCGGCCGCCCGGCTTATGGGGTGGTGGCGGGACCTGTGGGTCAGGGAACCCAAGGGGTTTCCCTGGTGATGGAGCATGCCATTGCTCCTGGGCTCCTGACAGGCAGATGTCAGTCACTGTGTCTGATGCTCTTTTTATCTACCTTGTCAACAGACAGGTAGAACGTATGGAATAAAACTGAGTAAGAGAGGGAACAAATGTTAAAATAAATGGTGTTGGGAATGCTTGTGATCAAAGAAAGGAGGGAGATGTAAGGGCTATGGTATATCCACAATTTTTCCCTGTTTACTTTCTATTTCTCCTTCTTGGAGGATGGAAATGTCCTGGGAAATGATCATGATGATGAATGTGCCAGTATGTGATGAGATTCTGAATTGCTCATTCTATAACGGCAGAATGGAATGATCAAAATAAGAATGTTTCCTGTTCTTTGGTGTGTTCTGGTGCTTGAGAAGAGTAAAAAAGACAAAAGAACAAAAGAAAAAATCAGAGGGACCACATCTCCTGCATCAAAAGTGTCTGTCATAGTCAGTTGGGGGAAGAGCCCAGAGAAATGAAGCTGAGCAGTAGGCCTCTACCACTGCCCAATCTCCTGGCTGAAGGTGCAGTGGTGGCATCTGTGGTTCCTGGAACCCCAGGGGGTTCTCGTGTGCTGGAGCACACCTTTGGGTCCTGCTCCTGGCAGACAGAGGCCAATCAATGTGTCTGATGCTTCTTTTATCTACCTTGTCAATGGACTGGAAGAATATATGGAATAGCAATGAGTAACAGAGGGAACAAGTGTTGAAATCAATGTAGTTGGAAATGCTAAAGACCAAAGAATGGAGGGGGGTGTAAGGGCTATTGTACATGTGCTGTTTTTCCCTGTTTCCTTTCTATTTCTCATTCTGAGAGAATGGAAGTGTTCCAAAAAACGATCATGATGATGAATGTGCTGGTGTGTGATCAGATTCTATATTCCTCTTTCTATACCAGCAGAACGGAGTCATCAAAATAGGAACGTTTCCTTTTCTTTGGTGTCTTCTGGTGCTTGAGAAGAGTAAGTAAGACATGAGAATAAAAGAAAAAATCACAGGGACCACAGCCCTTGCATCACAAAGGAATGTCCAACTCAGTTGGTTAAGGAGCTCGGGGAGGTGGAGCTGAGAAGGAGCCCCCATCCACTTCCCAAATCTACGACAGACAGGGCAGTGGCAGCATCTGCGGGTCAGGGTACCCCAGGGGGATCTTGGTTGCAGGAGCACACCATCGGGTGTGGGCTCCTGGCAGGCAGAGGCCAATAGCTGTGTCTGATGCTCCTTTTATCTGCCTTACATAGAGATAGGTAGAACGTATTGAGTTACAATGAGTAATAGAGGGAACAAGTGTTAAAATCAATGTAGTTGGGAATGCTAGCGATCAATAAAAGGAGGGAGGTGTACGGGCTATGGTACATGAACAGTTTTTCCCTGTTTACTTTCTATTTCTCCTTCTGAGAGGATGGAAGTGTTCAAAGAAATGATCATGATTATGAAGGTGCCAGTATGTGATGAGATTCTGAATTAGTCATTCTATAAGAGCAGAATGGAATGATCAAAACACACATGTTTTGGTTTTTTGGTGTCTTCAGGTGCTTGAGAAGAGTAAGTAAGATGAGAATAAAAGAAAGAAACCACAGGGACAACAGCCCCTGCGTCGCAAAGGTCTGTCACTGTCAGTGGGGGGAGGAACCCGTGGAGGTGGAGCTGAGCAAGAGGCCTCAGCCATTGCCAGCCACCTGGCTGACAGGGTGGTGGCGGCATCTGTGGGACTGGGAAACCCAAGGGATTCTCGGGTACCAGAGCACACCATCAGGCCTGGGTTCTTGACAGGTAGAGGCCAATCCTTGTGTCTGGTGCTCCCTTTATCTACATTGTCAACCGATAGGTAGAACATATGGAGTAACAAAGAGTAACCGAAGAAACAAGTGTTAAAATCAATGTAGTTGGGAATGCTAGGGATCAAAGACAGATGGAGGCATAAGGACAATGGTACGTGCTCAGTTTTTCCCTGTTTCCTTTCTATTTCTCCTTCTGAGAGAATGGAAGTGTTCCAAGAAATGATCACTATGATGAATGTGCCAGTATCTGATGAGATTCTGAATTCCTCATTCCATAACAGCAGAACGGAATGATCAAAATAGGCATGTTTCCTTTTCTTTGGTGTCTTCTGGTGCTTGACAAGAGTAAGTAAGAAACGAGAATAAAAGAAAAAAATCACAGGGACCACAAACCCTGCATCACAAATGTGTGACACAGTCAATGGGGAGAGGAGCCCGGTGTTGTGGAGCTAAGCAGGAGGCGCCGACCTCTGCCCAGCCATTGGGCCGACAGTGCATTGCAACATCTGCAGGTCTGAGAACCCTAGGGGGTTCTCTGGTGCCAGAGCTCACCATTGGGCCCAGGCCCCTGGAAGGCTGTAACCAATCCCTGTGTCTGATGCTCCTTTTATCTACCTTGTCAACGGACAGGTAGAACATATGGAATAACAATGAGTAACCGAGGGAACAAGTGTTAAAATAAATGTAGTTGGGAATGCTAGTGATCAAAGAAAGCAGGGAGGCATAAGGTCTATGGTACATGCACAGTTGTTCCCTGTTTCCTTTCTAGTTCTCCTTCTGAAAGGATGGAAATTTTCCAAGAAATGATCCTGATTATCAATGTGCCTGTATATGATGAGATTCTGAATTCCTCATTTAAAAACGGAAATACAGAATGATCAAAATAGGAATGATTCCTTTTCTTTGGTGTCTTCTTGTGCTTGAGAAGAATAGGTAAGATAAGAAAATAAAAGAAAAAATCACAAGAACCACAGGCCCTTCATCAAACAAGGTCTGTCACAGTCAGTGAGGGGAGGAGCCTGGGGAGGTTGAGCTAAGCAGAAGACCCCTCCCACAGCCCAGCAGCCCCTACAACAGACCAGGGGCAGCATCTGCGAGTACGGGTACCCCAGGGGGTTCTTAGGTGAAGGAGCACACCATCAGGCCCGGGCTCCTGCCAGACAGAAGACAATCCCTGTGCCTTATGCTGCTTTTACCTACCTTATCAATGGACAGGTAGAACGTATGGAATAAAAATGAGTAATAAAGGGAACAAGTGTTAAAATCAAGTAGTTGGGAATGTTAGTGATCAAAGAAAGGAGGGAGGCATAAGGGCTATGGTACGGGCACAGTATTTCCCTGTTTCCTTTCTAATCCTCCTTCTGAGAAGATGGAATTGTTCCAAGAAATGATAATGATGATGAATGTGCTAGTATGTGATGAGATTCAAAATTCCTCATTCTATAATGGCAGAATGGAATCATCAAAATAAGAATGTTTCCTTTTCTTTGTTGTCTTCTGGTGCTTGAGAAGAGTAAGTAAGACACGAGAATACAAGAAAAATCACAAGGACCATAGCCCCTGCATCAAAAAGGTCTGTCATAGTCATTGGTGGTTGGAGCCCGGGGAGGTGGAGCTGAGCAGGGAGTCCTGCCTGCTCCCCAGGGGGTACCCTGATGCCAGAGTGTGCCATCGGGCCCGGGCACCTGACAGGCAGAGGAGAGTGACTGTGTTTTTTGCTCCTTTTAGCTACCTTGTCAACAGACAGGTAGAACATTTGGAATAAAACTGAGTAAGAGAGGGAACCAATGTTAAATTCAATGGAGTTGGGAATTCTTGCAATCAAAAAAGGGAGCGAGGCATAAGGGCTACGGTATGTGCACAGTTTTCCCCTGTTTGCTTTCTTGAAATGATCATGATGATGAATGTGAAAGGATTTGATGACATTTTGAATCCCTCATTTTATAATGGCAGAACGGAATGATCAGGATATGAATGTTTCCTTTTCTTTGGTGTTTTCTGGTGCTTGAGAACAGTAAATAAACCACAAAAATAGAAGAAAAACCACAGGGAACACAGCCCCTGCATCACAAATGTCTGTCACAGTAAGTGGGGGGAGGATCCCGGGGAGGTGGAGCTGAGCATGATGACTTTCCCACTGCCCAGCCGCCCGGCCGATGGACAATGGTGGGATCTGCGGGTCAGGGAACTGCAGGGGGTTCCCTGGGGCTGGAGTGTGGCATCAGGCCAGGGCTCCTGACAGACAGAGGCCAGTCACTGTGTCTAATGCTCCTTTTAGCTACCTTATCAACAGACAGGTCAACGTATGGAATAAAACTGAATAAGGAAGGGAACAAATGTTAAAATCAATGGAGTTGGGAATGCTCACGATGAAAGAATGGAGGGAAGCATAAGGGCTATGGTATATGGGCAGATTTTCACTATTTACTTTCTATTTCTCTTTCTGGGAGGATGGAAATGTCCCAAGAAATGATCATGATGATGAATGTGCAATGATGTGAGGACATTCTGAATCCCTCATTGTATAACAGCAGAATGGAAGGATCAGGATGGGAACGTTTGCTTTTCTTTGGTGTCTCCTGGTCCTTGAGGACAGTAAGTAAATTATGAAAATAAAAGAAAAAAACCCAGAGATCACAGCCCCTACATCAAAAATGTCTTCAGTAAGTGGGGTGAGGAACCTGGGAGTGGAGCTGAGCAGGAGGCCCCAATCATTGCCCAGGTGACCAGCCGTCGGGGCGGTGGTGGCACCTGCAGGTCAGGCAACCCCCATGGGTTCCCTGGTGCCAGAGCACGCTATCGGGCCTGGGGTCCTGACAGCAGAGGCCAGTCCCTGTGTCTGATGCTCCTTTTAGCTTCCTTCTCAACAGACAGGTAGAATGTATGGAATTAAAATAAGTAAGAGAGGGAACATGTCAAAATCAATGGAGTTGAGAATGATTGCGATCAAATAATTGAGGGAGGCATGAGGGCTGGCTACAGTATGTGCAGTTTTTCCCTGTTTGATTTCTCTTTCTCCTTCTGGGACGATGGAAATGTCATGAGAAATGATCATGATGATGAATGAGCAAGGATGGGATGACATTCTGAATCCCTCATTGTATAATGGCAGAATGGAATGATCAGGATAGGAAAGTTTCCTTTTCTTTGGTATATTCTGGTGCTTGAGAATAGTAAGCAAACGATGAAAATAAAAGAAAAAAAAAACAGGGCCACAGCCCCTGCATCACAAATATCTGTCGCATTAGGAGGGGGTAGGAGCCTGGGGAGGTTGTGTTGAGCAAGAGGCCCCACAAACTGACCAGCCGCATGGCCAACGGGGCGGTGATGGCTCATGTGGGTCAGCGAATCCCAGTGGTTTCTGTGGTGCCAGAGTGTGAAATTGGGCCCAGGCTCCTGACAGGCAGAGACCAGGCCCTGTGTCTGATGCTCCTTTTAGCTACCTTGTCAACAGACAGGTAGAACGTATGGAATAAAAATAAGTAATAGAGCAACCAAATGTTAAAATCAATGGAAATGGGAATTCTTATGATCAAATAAAGGAGGGAGGTGTAAGGGCTATGGTATGTGCACAGTTTTTCCCTGTTTAAGCACAGCAACAACAGCCCCTGCATCAAAAATGTCTGTCACAGTCAGTGGGGTGAGGAGCCCGGGGAGGTGGACTAAGTAGGAGGCCCCACCAACCGCCCAACCACACAGCTGACAGGGTGGTGGCAACATCTGCGAGTACGGGTACCCCAGGGCTTTCTCGGGTGTCAGAGAGCACCATTGGGCCCGGGCTCCTGGTGTTCAGAGGGCAATCCCTGTGTTGGATACTGCTTTTATCGAACTTGTCAACAGACAGGTAGAACTTATGGAATAACAATGAGTAATAGAGGGAACAAGTGTTAAAATCAACGTAGTTGGAATTACTAGCAATCAAAGAAAGGAGGGAGGCATGGGGGCTATGGTACATGCACAGTTTTTCCCTGTTTCCTTTCTATTTCTCCCTCTGAGAGGATGGAAGTGTTGCAAGAAGTTATTGCAATGATGAATGTGATGGTATGGGATGAGATTCTTAATTCCTCATTCTATAATGGCAGAACGGAATGAACAAAATAGTTCGGTTTCCTTTTCTTTGTTGTCTTCTGGTGCTTGAGAAGAGTAATTAAGACATGAGAATAAAAGAAAAATCACAGGGACCAAAACCCCTGTGTTACAATGTATCTGTTGCAGTCAGTGTGGGGAGGAGGCGGGGAGTTGGAGCTGAGAAGGAGGCACTGACTGTTGCCCAGCCACCCAGCCAACAGGGCCGTGGTAGAATCTGCAGGTCAGGGAACCCCAGGGGGTTCTCAGGTGCTGGTATGCACAATCGTGCCCAGGCTCATGACTGTCAGATGCCAATCCCTGTGTCTGATTCTACTTTTATCTACCTTCTCAATGGACAGGTAGAACATATGGAATAACAATGATTAATAGAGGGAACAAGTGTTAAAATCAATGTAGTTGGGAATGCAAGTGATCAAAGAAATGAGGGAGGCATAAGGGCTTTGGTACATGCACAGTATTTCTGTTTCCTTTCTATTTCTCCTTCTGAGAGGATGGAAGTGTTCTAAGAAATGATCATGATGATTAATGTGCCAGTATGTGATGAGATTCTGAATTCCTCATTCTGTAACTGCAGAATGGAATGATCAAAATAGGAGCATTTCCTTTTCTTTGGTGTCTTCTGGTACTTGAAAAAAGTAACTAAAACATGAAAATAAAAGAAAAAAACAAGAGTAACCAAAGCCCCTGAGTCACAACAGTCTGTTGCAGTCAGTGATGGGAGGAATCCGGGGAGGTGGAACTGAGTAGTTGGCCCCACCCACTGCCCAGCCACCCGGCTGACAGGGTGGTGGTGACCTCTGCACGTCCAGTAACCCAGGGGGTTCTCGGGTGCCAGAGCACACCACCAGTCCTGGCTCATGGCAGGCAGAGGCCAATCCCTGTTTCTGATGCTACTTTTATCTGCCTTGTCAGTTTCTTCTCAGACCCAGTGTTTTCCCACTGATGGGCTTGCTCAAAAAAAAGGTCTTTCTGCACAGACCAAAGCTCTTTAGATGATTTTCTCTGCTGAAAAAAAAACTACATGAATAAAAAAATAAGGAAGCATATGTAAAAGAAAAAAAACGGACAGGTAGAATGTATGGGATAAAAATGAGTAATAGAGGAATCAAGGGTTAAAATCAATTTAGTTGGGTAACTAGTGATCAAAGAAAGTAGGGAGGCATAAGGGCTATGGTACATGCACAGGTTTTCCTTGTTTCCTTTCTATTTCTCCTTCTGAGAGGATGGAAATATTCCAAGAAATGATCAGGGTGATGAATGTGCCAGTACATGATGAGATTCTGAATTCCTCATTCTATAATGGCAGAATGGAATGATCAAAATAGGAACGTTTCTTTTTCTTTGGTGTCTTCTGGTGCTTGCAAAGAATAAGTAAGTCTCGAAAATTATAGAAAAAATCACAGGGAGCACAGCCCATGAGTCACAAAGGTCTGTCACATTCAATGGGTGGAAAAGCTCTGGGAGGTTTAGCTGAGCAGGAGGCCCCACCAGCTGCCCAGCCGCCCAGCAGACAGGGCGGTGGCAGAATATGTGGGTCAGGGAACACCAGGGGTTCCTCAGGTGCTGCAGTGCAGCATTGGGCATGAGCTCCTGGCAGGCAGAGGATAATCCATGTGTCTGATGCTCCTTTTATCTACCTTGTCAATGGACAGGTATAATGTATGGAATAAAAATGAGTAATAGAGGAAACAGATGTTGAAATCAATGTAGTTGGGTAACTAGAGATCAAAGAAAGGAGGGAGACATAAGGGCTATGGTACATGCACAGTTTTTCCCTGTTTGCTATTTCTACTTCTGAGAGTATGGAAGTGTTCCAAGAAATGATCATGATGTTGAATGTGCTAGTATGTGATGAGATTCTGAATTCTTCATTCTATAATGGCAGAAAAGAATGATCAAAATAGGAATGTTTCCTTTTCTTTGGTGTCTTCTGGTACTTGAGAAAAATAAGTAATATGGGAAAATAAAAGAAAAAATCACACGGACCACAGGCCTTGCACCACAACGGTCTGTCACAGTCCATGGTGGAAGGAGACAGGCCTGGTGGTGCTGACCAGGAGTCCCCACCCACTACCCAGCCACCCAGATGACTGGGCGGTGGTGGCTTATGCGAGACTTGGAAACTTACTGGGTTCTCGGATGATGAAGTGCACCATTGGGCCCAGGTTCCTGGCATTTAGAGGCCAATACCTGCATCTGATGCTCCTTTTATCTACCTTGTCAACGGAAACATAGAACATTTAAATAACAATGAGTAATAGAGGGAACAAGTGTTAAAATCAACTTAGTAGGGAATGCTAGCGATCAAAAGAGGAAGGAGGTGTAAGGGCTATGGTGCATGCACAGCTTTTCCCTTTTTCCTTTCTATTTCTCCTTCTGAGAGAATGGGAGTATTCCAAGAAGAGATCATGATGATGAATGTGCCAGTACGTGATGAGATTCTGAATTCTTCATTTTATAACGGCAAAATGAAATGATCAAATGTGAATGTTTCCTTTTCTTTGGTGTCTTCTGGTGCTCGAGAAGAGTAAGTAAGGCACGAAAATAAAAGAAAACATCACAGGGACCACAGCCCTTGCATCACAGAAGTGTGTCACAGGCAGTGGGGGGAGGAGCCCGGGGAATTGGAGCTAATCATGAGACTCCACCCTTGCCCAGTCGCCCAACCGACAGATTGGTGGCTGCATCTTTGGTTCCAGGTAATCCAGTCTGTTCTCAGGTGCCAAAGTGCACCATCGGGCCCAGTCTCCTGGCTGGCAAAGCCAATCCCTGTGTCTGAGGTTCCTTTTATCTACCTTGTCAATGGACAGTTAGAATGTATGGAATAACAGTGAGTAATAGAGGGAACAAGTGTTAAAATCAATGTAGTTGGGAATGCTAGCAATCAAAGAAAGGAGGACATGAGGGCAAGTACACAAATGGACATTTGCACACCAATGTTTATAGAAGGATTATTTACAATTGCCAAGAGAGGGAAACAGCCAAAATGTCCATCAATTGATGAGTGGTTAAACAAACTGTGATCTATGCATACAATGGAATGTTACGCAGCTGCAAGACAGAATAAAGTTGTGACGTATATAACAACATGGATGGACCATAAGTATATTATGCTGAGTGAAATTAGCGAGAAACCAAAAGATGAATGTTGTATGGTCTCACTGATATGATTTACCATTAGTGAATGAACTTGGAAAGTTTCAATTAAAAACAGAGATCAATAAGAGATAGAAATAGGGTAGATATTGGGTAATTGCAGTTGAACGGATACAGATTGTATAACAGGATTTGTTCTAGTTTGCTAGCTGCTGGAATGCAATATACCAGAAACAGGATGGCTTTATAAAGGGGAATTTAATAAGTTGATAGTTTACAGTTCTAAGGCCAAGAAAATGTCCCAATTAGAACAAGTCAGTAGAAGTGTCCAATCAAAGGTACCCAGGGAAAGATACCTTGGTTCAAGTAGCCCAATGAAGTCTGGGGTTTCTCTCTCAAGTGAGAAGGTACATGATGAACAGTCAGAGTTTCTCTCTCACCTGGAAGGGCACATGGAAAGCACAGCATTATCTGCTAGCTTCCTCTCCTGGCTTTCTGTTTCATGAGGCTCCCAGGGAGGTATTTTTCTTCCTCATCTCCAAAGGTTGCTGGCTGTGGACTCTCTGTTTTGTGGTGCTGCAATATTCTCAGCTCTCTCAAAATCTCCTTCATTCTTCAAAATGTTTCCTCTTTTATAGAACTCCAGAAACTTATCAAGACCCACTTGAATTGGTGGAGACATGTCATCACTTAATCCAGTTTAACAACCACTCTTGATTAAATCACATCTCCAAGGAGATGATATGATTACAGTTTCAACTATACTGTGTTGAATAGGGATTATTCTACCTTTATGAAATAGAATTTTTATTAAATCATGGCTTTTCTAGGGTACATATATCCTTTGAAACAAGCACATTCTATCCTCTGGACAGTAAAAAAGACATGTTTTCCCTATATACAAAATACATTAATTCTTAACAATATCAGAAATCCTTTAACCATTTCAGTAGCAATGCAAATGAAATGCAAAATTAGAAAAAGTACATACTCCTACCAAAGTTAGTTAAAGACATGGTCTGTTTGAAGGCAAGGTTCTCCTCTGGCTCTATAAAACTATAAAACCTCAAAACCTATAAAAACTCAAAACAATTAGTTGCTGCCAACATACAAAGGAGGAATATTCATAGGATACAAATATCCATTTCCATAGGGAGGAAGGATCATAGACCTCACAGGACCCAAGCAGTTTTGAAAACCTGCAGGGCAAAGTCCATTAGATTTCAAAGTCTGAGGGCCATGCATCTTCAGGGCTTCTTAAAGTGGCATTCCCATCCTTTCCAAGGGTCTGTACAGAGGACTGCTTCTCTCTTGAATACAATCTTGGGGGACATTGAGGAGAACACCTTTTTTTCATGTCCACCCTCTCCATGGATTGGGGCCACACCTAGGATGTCTGCCATTTCCAGGGCATATGCTCAACCCTCCATGTAGTGGAAGGCTGGCTCTCTCCAGTTCCCCAAGGAGCATGCTTTAACTTTTCCAAGGCTTGAGGCAGCACAACTCTTCCACTGCAACAAGGTGGGTAATTCATCCTCTCCATATGTATGGGTGGGCCCATTCTTCTGGGTGAGGTTTCTTGGCTTCAGACCTGTACTTCCATGGTTGTCACTCTGAAAACTCCTATTTGTCCTTTTTGTGCCCTCTTTGTCCAGATTGGCAGTGGTTTCATTTACACCAACAGTCTCTTCAAGCACTTCAGGACTTCTTCATCATTGTCTTCATATTTCCTCCAAAATACTCCACTTATCTATCCAAAAACTTGTCCAACATGTTTGGTGCTTGCAAACTGCAGCAGCATCCCACTTCTCTTGTACCAAATCTGTTCTGGTTTGCTAGCTGCTGAAATGCAATACATCAGAAACAGAATGGCTTTTAAAAAGAGGAATTAAATTAGTTGCTAGTTCACAGTTCTAAAGCCGAGAAAATCTCCCAATTAGAACAAGTCAACTGAAATGTCCAATCAAAGGCATCCAGGGAAAGATATCTTGGTTCAAGAAAGCTGATGAAGTTCAGGGTTACTCTCTCAAGTGAGAATGCACATGGTGAACACAGTCACTGTTTCAAACATATGGTATTGAATAAGGATTATTTTACATTTATGAAACTTGATTTTGATTAAAACATGGTTTTTCCAGGGTACATACATCCTTTCAAACTAGCACAGGACTGATTGTAAAAATTCAGAAATGGAAGGCACAATACTACCTAATTGTAATATAATCACGTTGGAACACTGAATGAAGCTGAATGTGAGAATAGAGGAAGGAGGCCTGGGGGCACAAGCAAAATTAGAAAGAAAGATAGATGATTCAGACTGAGATGGTATAATCTAGGAATGCCTAGAGTGTATTGAGATAATGACTACATGTACAAATTTAAAAAAGTTTTCACATGATGAAGAACAAAGAAATGTCAGTACTGTAAGGTGTTGAAAATAGACGGTTATTCATATTTTAAAATTTTAGCTTTTGTGTGAGACTAAAGCAAAAATTTATTTGAAAAGACTAAAGCAAAAATTTATTTGATACAAAATTTATATTTTGACTCATGAATTTCCTAATATAACTCATGTGGACAGCTTAATTGAATACCATAAGTACATAGAACCTTGAATAGGGCATGAGATTTTGTAGATTTGTCCAGAGTGATGTCCTGAGAAATCCCAGATTTGAACAGTTAATAAAAAAGTATTTGCAAAGTCCCATTGAGGGAATGGTGAGAAAGGGGGAAAATTCAACTTCCCCATGTGGAGAATAACTGATGTTCTTACAAGCAGTGGAGACAACCAAAGCAATAGGTTGAACCCTCAAATTTTGGGCTTGTTCATATGAAACTTAACCCTGCAAAGGATAGTCTAAGCCTACTTAAAATTAGGCCTTTAGGCTTAAGAGTCACTCCAGAGAACCTCTTTTGTTGCTCAGATGTGGTCTCTCTTTGTCAGCCAACATGACAAGCAAACTCACTGCCCTCTTCCTCTTTAAGTGGGACATGACTCCCAAGAGTTTGGATCTTCCTGGTGACATTGGACAGAAATCACAGAATGAGCTGAAACTCAGCATCAAGCGATTGAGAAACCTTCTCAAACAAAAGGGGCAAGAGTGAAATGAGAGAAAATCACGTGTCCATGGCTAAGAGATTCCAAACAGAGTCAAGTGGTTATCCTGGAGATTATTCTTATGCATTATGCAAATAGCCCACCTTTTTAGTTAAGTTGTGATGGAGAGGCTGGAAGGAAGTGCCTGAAACTGTAGAGCTGTGATCCAGTAGCCATGATTCTTGAAGATGATTGTATAATGATCTAGCTTTCTCAATGTGACTGGGTGATTGTGAGAACCTTGTGTCTGATTCTAATTTTATCTCACTTATTGACTTATGAGTAAAACATGGTCTCTGTTTTGCCCTGTGAGCTTAGATTTGGGTGAGGGATGATAGATTTGGTATGAGGATCACCCATTCCTCATCTTACACATGCTTATTATCAATGAGAAGTAGAAATTTTTATCAATTTTTTTCTTAAATTTTCCAGTCTCACTGTCTCCAATATTGCATAGAAATGTGTCATTTATTGTTCACTTCATATCCTAAAAATAAACTATAATTTTAGCAATTCTTATCATCCCACATTCACAGATAATATATTTAACCCCTGTTGACATTTCAATTACCAAATTAATACAAACAAATCATCTTAAACTTCCTAAGAGCTTTTCTGATGAACATCAGAACTGATTCTAAAGGACAAAGGCCCAAAAAAAGTGCCATTGATAAATAAGCTTTAGCCACCAATTGGGAACTTTTTCCCCCAAGGTTCTTTATATCCTGATATTCAGGGTCTGACAAGCAAGAATAGGAAGTAGAATTTGTGCAGATTAATAAACTCTGATTATTAGGATGAAGAGGATGGTAGATTGTGTTATATGATAGAGGGTAGGAAGAGTATGTTGGCACCCACACAATTGATTTGGACACTTCTTTATACTCCCTATTCAGTTATGTTAATAAATGGAAAAGGACAAATGCTACCTGAAAAAGACATAGTGAGTATATCAGATTCCTCATAATTTACACTTTGAAAACAGAGGGAGGGAGGAATAAGTAACAGTGAAGTGAACACTCTGCCTTGTCAGAGGGAGATAAGGGACTACTGAAAGAATTGGTCCTTATCTCATGAATAGTTTAAAAATTCAAGTTTCTGCCCCACATCAGGTTCTCTGAAGCACTTGACATGAATGAAGTTTTTTGGTGTCCATCCACATAGAGTGGAGGGATCACTCAGTGAGCCTTCTCATTTCCACATTCTCTAGATGATTCCTAACCTGTGAGATCTGTGACTGGTGTTAGGAGTCCCAGAATTTGGGTACTGTTGATGAGTTTTTCTT
The DNA here is from genome assembly GCF_023851605.1 of Tamandua tetradactyla. Lineage (NCBI taxonomy): Eukaryota > Metazoa > Chordata > Mammalia > Pilosa > Myrmecophagidae > Tamandua > Tamandua tetradactyla. The sequence continues at coordinate 79,748 of NW_027518407.1, read as the reverse complement.
TCAACTGCTTTAATTTTAATTACAACCCACAATTTGTATGACATAATTATCATCACAATTTAATCTCTATACAAAATAGTTTAAGTCAGAACCCCCTAGTATCTCCATTTTCTGGCACATTCTGTGTCACACAGATTACATAGCAGATGAGAGTTCAGATTCTGGAACCAGATCTTATAGCTGTATCTCACTAGCCAGGAGAACTTACTGAGTGAAAACCCAGTGACCCATTTAACCCAAATGCTTAAATCATAGTTATTTCGGAATTACCTTCACACTTGCAGACAAAAAGGGGAGCTTCCAGGTAGAAAGAAGAGGTTCACATAGTCAGGGGCCTTAATAATGGGTCCTCCTTCTACACAGGTACCCACGATACAGAGACAAGAACCTGAAGAGAGAATGAAATTACTTCTTATAGGTATCTGATTCTTCTTCTTCACACATAGCAGCAGAACCTGGGAAATTATACCTACAAGTGGGAACTAGTCTTTCATTTGCATCTTACAAGGTCATCTCCAATCCTTTTTCTCACCCAGAGACAGAGGTCCATATCATAGCCCTTATGCCACCCTCCTTTCTTTGATCACTAGAATTAACAACTACATTGGTTTTAACATTTGTTCCCTCTCTTACTCATTTCTATCAGTTGACAAGGCAGATAAAAGGAGTACCAGACACAAGGATTGGCCTCTGCTTGCCATGATCCCAGGCCTGATGGTGTGCTTCAGCACTCGAGAAATTCCTGGGGTTCCCAGACTCACAGATACCACCACCACCCTGTTTTCCAGGAGGCTGGACAGTGGGTGGGGCTTCCTGCTCAGCTCCACCTCCCTGAGCTGCTCCCCCCACTGACTGCAACAGAACATTGTGATGCAGGTGCTGTGGTCCTTGTGATTTTTTCTTTTATCCTCGTGTCTTACTTACTCTCCTTGAGGACCAGAAGAAAGCAAAGGGAAACGTTCCTATTTTGTTCATTCCATACTGCCATTATAGAATGAGGAATTTAAAATCTGATCACATACTGGCACATTCATCATCATGATCATTTCTTGGAACAATTCCATCCTCTCAGAAGGAGAAATAGAAAGGAAACAGGGAAAAATATGCATGTAACATAGCCCTTACATCTCCCTCCTTCTTTGAGCACTGGCATTCCCAACTACATTGATTTTACCACTTGTTCGCTCTATTACTCATTGTTATTCCATAAAGTCTACCTGTCCAATGACAAGATACACAAAAGGAGCATCAGACACAGGGATTAGCCTCTGCCTGCCAGGAGCCAGGGCCCAATGTTGCGCTCCAGGAACCGAGACCCCCCTGGGGTTCCCTGACCCACAGATGCCGCCACCACCCAGTCGGCCAGGCAGTGGGTAATTGGCGGGGCCTCCTGCTCAGCTCCACCACCCTGGGCTCCTTCCCTCACTGACTGAGATAGGTCTTTGTGATACAGGGGCTGTGTTCCCTGTGATTTTTTTGTTTATTCTCGTGTCTTACTTACTATTCTCAAGCACCAGAAGACACCAAAGAAAAGGAAACATTCCTATTTTGATCATTCCGTTCTGCCATTATAGAAAGAGGAATTCAAAATCTCAATACATACTGGCACATTCATCATCATGGCCATTTCTTGGAACACTTCCATCCTCTCATAAGGAGAAATAGAAAGGAAACAGGGAAAAACTGCACAAGTACCATAGCCCTTATGCCTCACTCCTTTCTTTGATTGTTGGAATTTCCAAGTACATTGATTTTAGCACTTGTTCCCTCTATAACTCATTGTTATTCAGTAAGTTCTACCTGTCTGTTGACAAGATAAATGGAGCATCAGACACAGAGATTGGCCTCTGCCAGCCAGGAGCCCGTACCCAATGGTGTGCTCTGGCACCCGAGAACCACTTGGAGTTCCTGTACCCGCAGATGTCACCACCACCCTGATGTCCCACTGGCTCCACCTCCCCTGGCTCCTCCCCCCACTGACTGCAACAGACCATTGTGATGCAGGGGCTGTGGTCCCTGTGATTTTATCTTTTATTTTCATGCCTTATTTACTGTTCTCAGGCACGAGAAGAAAACAAAGAAAAGTAAATTTCTGATTTTTTTCTTTCTGTTCTGCCATTAAACAATGAGGAATTCAGAATCTCATCACATACTAGCACATTCATCATCATGATCATTCCTTGGAACACTTCCATCCTCTGAGAAGGAGAAATAGAAAGGAAACAAGGAAAAACTGTGCACGTAACATAACCCTTACACCTCTCTGCTTTCTTTGATCACTAGCATTCCCAACTACATTGATTTTAACACTTGTTCCCTCTATTACTCATTGTTATTCCATATGTTTTTCATGTCCGTGGACAAGATAGATAAAAGGAGCATGAGACACAGGGATTGCCCTCTGCCTGCTTGGAGCCTGGGCCCAATAGAGTGCTCTGGCACCCGAGAAACCCGGGGATCCTGAACCCATAGATGCCACCACCATAATGACAGTCAGGCAGCTGAGCATTGGGCAGGTCCTCATGTTCAGCTCCACCTCCCTGGGCTTCTCCCCTCACTGACAGTGACAGATCTTTGTGACTTTGTGACCGCTGGGCTGTGGTCACTGTTATTTTCTTTTATTCTCATGTATTACTTACTCTTCACAAGCACCAGAAGACACCAAAGAAAAGAGAATGTTCTTATTTTGATCATTCCATTCAGCCATTATAGAATGAGGAATTCAGAATCTCATCTAATACTGGAACATTCAACATCATGATCATTTCTTAGGACACTTCCACCTTCTCAGAAGAAGAAATAGAAACAAAACAGGGAAAAACTGCACATGTACCATGGCCCTTTTGGCCATTCGAATTTCCTCTTCTGAGAAGTGTCTGTTCAAGTCTTTTGCCCATTTTGTATTTGGGTTGTCTGTCTTTTTGTTGTTGAGTTGAGCAGTCTCTTTATATAGTCTGGATACTAGATCTTTATCTGATATATCATTTCCAAATATTGTCTTCTATTGTGTAGACTATCTTTTTACTTTCTTGAAAAGTTTTTTTTAATGCCCAAATTAGTTAATTTTGAGGAGTTCCCATTCCTTTCCTTCTTTCTTCAATGTCCGTGCTCTGGGTGTAAGGTCTAGGAAACTGCCTCCTAGTACAAGATTTATAAGATATTTCCCTACATTTTCTTCTAAAAGTTTTATAGTCTTAGATCTAATGATATATCTTTGATCCATTTTGAACTAATTTTTGAATAGGGTGTGGGATATGGATCCTCTTTCATTCTTTTGCATGTGGATATCCAGTTCTCTAGGCACCATTTATTGAAGAGACTCTTTTGCTCCAAGATGAGTTGGCTTGACTGCCTTATGAAAGATCCAATTGTCTATTGATAAGATGGTCTATATCTGAACACTCTATTCGATTCCATTGGTCAGTATATCTATCTTTATGCCTGTACCATGCTGTTTTGATCACTGTTGCTTCATAATACACCTTAAAGTCAGGTATCAGAAGACCTGCAACTGCATTTTTCTTTCTCAGGATATTTTTAGCTATTCGTGCACACTTCTCTTCCAGATAAATTTGATTATTGGTTCTTCTATTTCTAAAAAGTAAGTTTTTGGGTTTTAATTCGCATTGCATTGAATCTGTAAATCAATTTAGATAGACTTGACATCTTAACAATATTTAGTCTTCCAATCCATGAATATGGCCTGCCTTTCCATTTATTTGGGTCTTCTGTGATTTCTTTTAGCAATTTTTTGTAGATTTCTTTATATAGGTCTTTTGCATTTTTATGTAAATTTATCCTTAAATATTTTATTCTTTTGGCTGCACTTGTAAATTTATTTTTTTTCTTGATTCCCCCTCATGTTGTTCATTACTAGTGAATAGAAACAGTACAGATTTTTGAGTACCGATCTTGTAAACAGCCACTTTTCTGTACTCATTTATTAGCTCTAATAGTGTTGCTGTGGATTATTTAAGGGATTAGGAATATAGTAACATATCATCCGCAAAGAGTGAGAATTTTACTTCTTCCTTTCCAATTTTGATGTCTTTTATTTCTTTTTCTTGTCTAATTGCTCTGGCTACATCTTCCAACACAAGGTTGAATAACAATGGTGATAGTGGACATCCTTCTCTTGTTCATGATCTTAGGGGGAAAGTTTCCAATTTTTCCCCATTGAGGATGCTGTTAGCTGTGGTTTTTTCATATATTCCATTTATCATAAAGAGCCTTGGGTGAAAAGTTCCCACTTGGTGGCTATTTGAGGAAGTTCCCTTCCCTTCCACTTGAGGAAGTTCCCTTCTGTTCCTATCCTTTGAAGTGTTTTCAACAGGAAAGGATGTTGAATATTGTCAAATGCCTTTTCTGCATCAATTGAGATGATCATATGGTTTTTATGCTTTGATTTGTTGATATGGTGTATTACATTAATTGATATTCTTCTGCTGCTCCATCCTTGCATGCCTGGGATGAATCCTGCTTGGTCATTGTGCATAATTCTTTAAATTTTCTGCTAGACTCAATTTGCAAGAATTTTGTTGAGGAATTTTGCATGTGCATTCATTAGAGAGATTGGTCTGTAGTCTTTTTCTTGTAATGTCTTTGTCTGGCTTTGGTATGAGGGTGATATTAGCTTCATATAATGAGTTAGTTAGCCTTCCTTACTCTTCAATTTTTTTGAAGCATTTGAGCAGTATTGATGCTAATTCTTTCTTGAATGCTTGGTAGAACTCACATGTGAAGTCATCTGGTCTTGGACTTTTCTTTTTGGGGAGTTTCTCAATGACTGATTCAATTTCTTCACTTGTGGTTGGTTTGTTGAGGTCATTTATTTCTTCTCAAGTCAATATTCGTTGTTCATGCTTTTCTAGTAAGTTGTCCATTTCATCCACATCTTCTAGTTTATTAGCATAAAGTTGTTCATAGTATCCACTCATTATCAACTTTATTTCTTCAGGGTCAGTGGTTTTTCTCCTCTTCCATATCCGATTTTATTTGTTTGTATCCTCATCCTCTCTCTTCTTCTTTTTGTCATCCTCAATAAGGGTCTATCAATCTTATTCATTTTCTCATAGAATCAATTTCTGCTTTTGTTTATTTTTTCAGTTGTTTCCATGTACTCAATTTCATTTATTTCTGCTCTAATCTTTGTTATTTCTTTCTTTTTGATTGCTTTGGGGTTAGTTTGCTGTTCTTTCTCTAGTTATTCCAGGTGGACAGTTAAATCCTTGAATTTTGCTCTTTCTTCTTTTTGGATATAGGCATTTAGGGCAATACATTTCCCTCTTAGCACTGCCTTTGCTGCATCCTATACATTTTGATACGTTTTGTTTTCATTTTCATTTGTCTTTAGATATTTACTGATTTCTCTTGTAATTTCTTACTTGACCCACTGGTTGTTTGAGTGTATTTTTGAGTTTACAAATATTTGTGAGTTATCTGGCACTCTGCTTATTATTGATTTCCAACTTCATTCCTTTATGATCTGAAAAACTGTTTTGTGTGATTTCCATCTTTTTACATTTATTGAGATTTGCTTTGTGACACAGCATATGACCTCTCATTGAGAATCATCCATGAGCACTTGAGAAAAATGTGTATCCTGTTTTTGTGGGGTGTAATGTTCTATAAATGTCTGTTAAGTCTAGTTCATTTAATGTATTATTCAAATTCTCTGTTTCTTTATTGATCCTCTGTGTAGATGCTCTGTCCATTGATGAGAGTGGAGAATTGAAGTCTCCAAATATTATTGGTAGATGTGTCTATTTCACTTTGCAGTGTTTGCCTCATATATTTTGGAGCACTCTGGCTTGGTGCACAAATATTTATGATTGTTATGTCTTCTTGCTTAATTGTTCCTTTTATTAATTCATAGTGTCCTACTTTGTCTCTTTCAGCTGTTTGACATTTGAAATCTACTTTTTTGGATATTAGTGTTCCAGTTTGTTAGCTGCCAGAATGCAATATACCAGAAATGGAATGACTTTCAAAATGGGGAATTTATTGGGTTGCTATTTTACTCTTCTAAAGCTGAAAAAAATGTCCCTATTAAAACAAGTTTATAGAAATGTCCAATTTAAGGCACCCAGGGAAAGAAACCTTGGTTCAAGAAGGCTGATGAAGTTCAGGGTTTCTCTCTCAAGTGGAAAGGCACATGGTGAACACAGTCACAGTTTCTATCTCACCTGGAAAACCACATAGTGAACACGGTCAGGGTTCCTCTCTCATCTGGAAAGACACATGGCAAACACAGCATCATCTGCTAGCTCCTTCTCTTGGCTTCCTGTTTCATGAAGCTCCCCAAGAGGCATTTTCCTTCTTCATCTTCAAAGGTAGTTGGCTGGTGATCTCTGCTTCTCGTGGCTATTTCATTGTTCTCTGCTCTCTCTGAATCTTTCATTCTCCAAAATGTTTCCTCTTCTATAGGACTTTGGAAACTAATCAAGACCCACCTGAATGGGTGCAGATATGTCATCACCTAATCCATTTTAACAACCACTCTCGATTGCATCACATCTCCAGGCAGGTGATCTAATTACAGTTTCAAACATACAATGCTGAATAGGGATTAGAAGAAACAGCTGCTTTTATGAAATGTGATTAGGATTAATACATGCCTTTTCTAGGGTCCATACATCCTTTCAAACCAGCACAATTAGTATAGCTACCCCTGCTCTTTTCTGATTGTCATTTGCATGAAATATCTTTTCCCAACCTTTCAATTTCAACCTATGTTTATCCTTCGGTCCAAGATGCATTTTCTATAGACAGCATATAGGTCCTGTTTTTAACCCATTTTGCTGGTCTGCGTCTTTTGATGGGGGAGCTTAATCCACTAACATTTTATCTTATTACTGCATAGGTAGTACTTCTACCATTTTGCTTTTTGGATTTTATATGTCATATCTAATTTTTCTTCTTTTACCTTTTTGATAGTCTTCATTTCTGCACCCTTCTCCACACCTATCTTCTGTCTTTCCCTATTTGTCTCTAGTGCTCCCTTTAGTATTTCTTGTAGAGCTGATCTCTTGGTCATAAATTCTTTCAGTGATTTTTTTGTCTGAAAATGTTTTAATTTCCCCCTCATTTTTATTTTTAAATTTATTTTATTTATTAAATATACCAACATACAAACACAGACATTACATATGATCATTCCATTCTACATATGAAATAGGTAATTCACAATATCTTTTCATAGTTGTATATTTATCATCATGATCATTTCTTTGAACATTTGCATTAATTCAGAAAAAGAAATAAGAAAGAAACCGAAAAAAAATTCGTACATACCATACCCCTTACCCCTCCCTTTCATTGACCACTAGCATTTCAATCTACTAAATTTATTTTAACATTTGTTCCCCCTATTATTTATTATTACTCTGTATGTTTTACTGTCCGTTGATAAAGTAGATAAAAGTACCATCAGACACCAGGTTTTCACAATCACACGGTCACATGCAAAAGCTGTATCATTTTACAATCATCTTCAAGAAACATGGCTCCTGGAACACAGTTCTACAGTTTCAGGGACTTCCCTCCAGCCTCTCCATTACACTTTAACTAGAAAGGTGATATCTATTTAATGCATTAGAATAACCTCCAGGATAACGTTTTGACTCTGTTTGAAATCTCTCAGCCATTGTCACTTTATTTTGTCCCATTTCACTCTTCCCCCTTTTCGTCAAGAAGTTTTTCTCAATCTCTTGATGGTGAGTCTCACCTCATCCTAGGATTTCTGTCCCATCTTTCCAGGAAGGCCCACATTTCTGGGAGTCATGTCCCATGTAGAGAATGGGAGGGAAGTTGGCTTGCTCATCATGTTGGTTAAGAGAGGAAGGCCACAACTGAGCCACAAAAGAGGTTCTCCTGTGGGTGACTTTTAGGCTTAATTTTCAGTAGGCTATGCCTACTTGTAGGGCTAAGTTTCATCTGAACAAACCCCAAGATTGGGGGCTCAGCCTATTGTTTGGCTGTCCCCACTGCTTGTGAGAATATCAAGATTCTCCACTTTCCCTCTCATTTTTGAAGGACAATTTTACTGGATATAGAATTCTTGATTGGCAGTTTTTTTTTTAATAGCTTAAATATAACTTCCCACTGTCTTCTTGCCTCCATGGTTTCTGCTGAGAAATCTATGCATAGTCTCATTGGGCTTCCCTTTTATGTGATGGATTGCTTTTCTCCTGCTGCTTTCAAGATTCTCTCTTTCTCTTTGACATCTGACATTCTGATTATTAAGTGTCTTGGAGTACATTTATTTGAATCTGTTCTGTTTGAGGTACACCTCACTTCTTGGATCTGTAATTTTAAGTCTTTCATAAGAGTTGGGAAATTTTCAGTGATCATTTCCTCCATTAGTTTTTCTCATCCTTTTCCTTTCTCTTCTCCTTCAGGGACACCCACAACATGTATATTCATGTGCCTCATGTTGTCTTTCAATTCCTTGTCTCTGCATGTATTTTTCCATTCTTTTCCCTATATTTTCTTTTACTTGTCAGATTTCAAATGTCCCATCCTCCAATTCATTAATTATTTCTTCTGCTTCTTAAAAATATAACATTATAAGTTTACATTGTTTTTTCATTGTTTTTTCTCTTCTACTGTGTTTTTCATTCCCATAAATTCTGCGATTTGCTTTATAGACTTTTGATTTCTTCTTTTTTGTTCATTTATTGTCCTCTTTATATCCTCTTTAAATTCATTGATTTGAGTTTTGATGAAGATTTCCATGTCTGTTTGAACATTCTGAATTAATTGTTTCAACTCCTGTATCTCATTTGAATTGTTTATTTGCTCCTTTGACTGAGCCATATATTCAATTTTCCTATTATGATTCATTATTTTTGCTGGCATCTAGACATTTAATTTCTTTAATTAGTTATTCTGCAGATTGTTTTCACTTTTTTTTTTACCTAGGATTTTCTTGCTGGATGACTTTGTTGTGTGTCTGCCCCTTGACATTCAGCTCAGCTTATTCTAGATCTCTAGCTTAGGTTTCATTTAACAGAACAGAATTTCTCAGTTCTTGTTTTCAAGTTTCCTGCCCTGCCTATATGGTGCCTTCACCCCCCTTAGGAGGATGTACTTAAGTATTATAAACCCCAGTCAGATTTCCTAGAAAAAACTGGCCTTCTCTCAGGAGGAAAGAGTCACCTGCATCAGTTTTCCCTGAGCATGAGGCCCAGAAGGTTGAAAGGCTTTCCTATGAAGCCTCTGGACTCTCTGTTTTTCCTATCCAACCAGGAATGTGATGCTTGTCTTCCTGCAGGTCCCACCAGCATAAGGTGATGTGCTACTTTTAACTTCAGCAGATTCTCCCTGTTGGTGGCGTTGAGACAGAGGAGAAGTTGCACGCTGGCTTTAATCCCTTCATTTTTCCAGACCATGGGTTTTGAATTCCTTGAGGGAGAGATTCCACCTGAGCTGGGCTTCTCTCCTGGGGAAGGCACAGGCTCCAGACAAACACTCAAACAAGTTTATTTCTGCCTTTGTCTGGGGCAGTTGGAGGCTGAGAAGCTCTGCAGCTGTATCCAAACAGTAGTCAAGCTGTAGAAACACAGCCACAAAAAAAGGAAAAGAAAAATCCTTTTCAGAGCAGGATCCCTGTTCCCCAGGTTTGCCAATCAAGAGTTTAAGTTGGTATGCTGCTTTGTGTATCTTCATGTCCTATATGCCCCCTCCTTTCCTTCAGGGCCAAAACCCTTTCAAGTAATGTGTGCTACCTGTGCTGGTTTGAAAGCAAGTATGCTCCCTAAGAAAAGCCATGTTTTAATATAAATCCCATTTCTTAAAGGTAGAATAATCCCTACTCAGTACTGTATATTTGAAACTGTAATGAGATCATCTCCCTAGTTGATGTGATTTAGTTAAGAATGGTTGTTAAACTGGATTAGGGGATGACATGTCGCCACCCATTTGAGTGGGTCTTGATTAGTTTCTGAAGTCCTATAAAAGAGGAAACATTTTGGAGAAAGGGATTCGGAGAGAGCAGAGAATGCTGCAGCACCACGAAGCAGAGAGTCCACCAGCCAGCGACCTTTGGAGATGAAGAAGGGAAATGCCTCCTGGGGAGCTTCATGAAACCAGAAACCAGGAGAGTAAGCTAGCAGATGACGCCGTGTCTGCCATGTGCCCTTCCAGCCGAGAGAGAAGCCCTGACTGTGTTCGCCATGTGCCTTTCCAGATGAGAGAGAAACCCTGGACTTCATCAGCCTTCTTGAACCAAGGTATCTTTCCCCAGATGCCTTTGATTGGACATTTCTACAGACTTGTTTTAATTGGGACATTTTCTCGGCCTTAGATCTATAAACTAGCAACTCATTAAATTTCCCTTTTTAAAGCCATTCCGTTTCTGGTATATTGCATTCCAGCAGCTAGCAAACTAGAACAAATCCTGTTATACAATCTGTATCCGTTCAACTGCAATTACCCAATATCTACCCTATTTCTATCTCTTATTGATCTCTGTTTTTAATTGAAACTTTCCAAGTTCAAACTAGAACACTACCCAATTCAAAACACCTCTGTTTTTTTTTTCTTTCTCTCAGCCCTGCTCCCTCTGCACTGGGAGAAAACCAGCAACCTCAGCTTTTACTCGAGTTTCAGCTGAGCTGGGGACAAATTTTTAGAAGTCAGAATTTGTTAATTAATTCCACAATTGGGGCTTGGTTGTGCTCATCCCCTGCACCCTATAGGGGACGGGCACCACCATGTCTTGGGGAACTCACAGTTCTCAATGGGCTCACAATCAGTCTAGCTTGCCTAGACTGGGGTACACTGTGTGACTGGTCACTGAGGTGGTCCCAGCAGTTGTTTACTGTTCCTGGCTATTTACTAACTGCTCTGGAGGACGAGCTAAATCCCACACCTCACTAAGCTGCCATCTTGACCCCACCTCTCAGAACACATTTTTTAAAAAATTATTTATTTATTAAAAACAATTGCCAAATGAACAAAAACATCAAAGTATATAATCAGTAATTCACAATATTATCACTTAGTTGCATATTCATCATTTCTTAGAACATTTACATCAATTCAGAAAAAGAAATAAAAAGACAACAGAAAAAGAAATAAAATGAAAACAGAAAAAAACAAAGATTGTATATACCATACCCATTACCCCTCCCTTTCATTAGCATTTCATACTAAATTTATTTTAACATTTGTTTCCTTATTATTTACTTTTATTACATATGTTCTACTCATCTGTTGACAAGGTAGATAAAAAGAGCATCAGACACAAGGTTTTCACAATCACACAGTCACATTGTGAAAGCTATATCACTATTCAATCATCCTCAAGAAACATGGTTACTGGAACACAGCTCTACATTTTCAGGCAGTTCCCCCCTGCCTCTCCATTACATCTTGAATAACAAGGTGATATCTACTTAATGCATATGAATAACCTCCAGGATAACCTCTCGACTCTGTTTGGAATCTCTCAGCCATTGCCCCAGAACACATTTTTAATGTAGGAAATGAACAACTGCTTGATTTAGGATTTGGAGGAATTTTTCTTCTCCAGGTGCCCACAATATACCAGGATTGATGATTTCTTTTGGTTAAAATAAAATTAATTAAAATTCCATTTCCACTTAAGAGAACAATACTGACATTTTCATCTAAATTTTATGAAACACCAGAAATTATTCCCATGTTTTCTGCTTATCTGTCATTCATCATTGCTATGTACATATATGTGTAACATTATATGATGACACTTACCAGTGGCTATGTTTTCAATAGCTTGGCCATCAGCTGTCTTCCTGTGTTCTTTTTCTGTCATAGATGATCCAAGCACTATGCAGGCAGTGATGAGGATGTAGAAAGAACCCAGAGACACAAGGATTATCCAGTTTCCAGACCCATCTGTCATGTGCACCACAAGCTTCACTTGGACATAACCCAACCCCAACCATAACCTCCAGCCCAAACACAACTCCCAGCACAACCAACTGAAAAATGCCATATGCTCTAAAAGAAGCATAGGGAGGACTCTGATCTCTCAGACTCAGATGTAAGCAGAGAATGGATATTGTTTCTGATAATGAAAAAATATATGTAGTGTCTTACTGATAACAGCATGAAAATCATGTTTCATATGCTAATTATCCCATGGTGTACAGAGTTTTTCAGTCCACTCCATGATATAAAAAAACCTTAACATATCACATATGGAGTGTGGATTCTATTTGTAGGTAAACATTGTGAGAATTTCTCAAATTTAAGTATTCTTGGTTTATGACAAGCATATCTATCTGAGTCCACTGGTCCTGAACTCCCTTTTTGCTCTACCTTCCTCCAGCCCTCCTGTATGCACTTGACTTAAATAAAACCTGTTTAGCCCTATGTGATTTCCATTAAGACCACTCTGTTAATCCTGACTTTTAGAACACTTCCAAATGGATTTCAATATCAGTCATGCAACTTCAAAATGATTTCTTGGTGAGGTGGATCATTTCAAGGAATAATGCTATTTTGTGGAATAAATGATGCCTAAACTTCAAATCTTGACTTCAAATCCATGCATAAGATAGAATCAGGAGTACATTACACATAGGATTTCTGTTATATGCCACAGTCTCTATAAGGCAAGGAGACACAGAAAATATAGAATGAATGGGGTTAAGGAAGATATATTTTTGTTCCATCAGATTATTGAATAAAGTGTTCATCAAAATCCATCCTGTCCTGTAATGATCATCATTAGTGGGAACATCCCTCATTTCATTTTCTCTCTCTCTCTCTTTCTCACTCTCTCTGTGTATCTATCTACCTATCTATCTATATATAGATAGATAGATAGAGAGATAGATAGATAGAGTATTGTGCATGTGAAAGCATTTATCATTTGTAATATGTACATTATCCCTTAAAACACCATTAATAATTGAGTATATTTCATGGACAAATGATGTTAATTTTACATAAGTAGGAGTAAGATTAACTCACCAGTTTACACTTCAGGTCTGGGAAAAGAAATATATTGTATTAAGTGTATCTGTATACTTGGTGATTGATGTATATCTGCTTGCTTAATCTTCCTAATAATCCAGCTGTTTGCTCTTTATTTATCAACTTAACAATTTCATGATCAGATGTTCAAAGATTTGTAGTGATATGACAAAATTACATTGGTAGAAAGTGCAGCTTTTCCTTGTTTCCTTGCTATTTCTCCTTCTGAGTGGATGGAAATGTTCTAAGAAATTATCATGATGATCAATGTGCAAGTATGTGATGAGATTCTGAATACCTTATTGTATAATGGCAGAATGGAATGATCAAAATAGGAACATTTCCTTTTCTTTGGTGTTTTCTGGTGCTTTAGAACAGTATGTAAAGGAGGAAAATAAAAGAAAACATCACAGGGCCCACAGTCCCTGCATCACAAATGTCTGTTGCAGTCAGTGGGAGGAGGAGCTTGGTGAGGTGGAGCTGAGCAGGAGGCCCCATGCACGGCCTAGCAGCCCTGCTGACAGGGTGGTTTCAGCACCTGCTGGTCATGGAACCCCGGGGGATCTCTGCTGCTGGAGCACACCATCAGGCTTGGTCTCCTGACAGGCAGATACCAATCCCTGTGTCTGATGCTCCTTTTAGCTACTTTACCAACAGACAGGTACAACGTATGGAATAGAAATGAGTAAAAGATTGCACAAATGTTAAAATCAATGTAGTTGGGAATGCTCACAATCAAAGAAAGGAGGGAGGCATAAGGGCTATGTTATTGCACATGTTTTCCCTGTTTCCTTAGTATTTCTCATTCTGAGAGGATCTAAATATTCCAAGAAGTGACCATGATGATGAATGTGCAAGTATGTGATGAGATTCTGAATTCCTCATTCTATAACGACAGAATGGATGATTAAAATAGGAAAGTTCCTTTTCTTGGTGTATTCTGGTGCTTGAGAGGACAGTAATTAAAACATGAAAATAAAGGAAAAAATCACAGGAACCAAAGACACTGCATGACAAATGTCTATCACAGTCATTGAGGGGATTAGACCAGGAAGGGGAACTGAGCAGGAGGCCCAGCGCACAGCCTTGCCTCACTTTCAACGAGGCGGTGGCAACACCTGTGGGTAAGGGAACACCGGTGGGTTCTCTGGTGTTGAGCGCACCATTGAGCCCGGGCTGCTGACTGTCAGAGGCCAATCCCTGTGTCTGATGTTCCTTTTAGCTACCTTGTCAACAGACAAGTAGAATGTATTGAATAGAAATGAGTAAGAAAAGGAACAAACGTTAAATTCAATGTAGTTTTGAATGCTAGTGATCAAAGAAAGTAGGGAGGCATAAGGGCTAAGGTGTATGTACAGCTTTTCCCTGTTTCCTTGCTATTTCTAATTCTAACATGATGGTAATGTTCCAAGAAATGATCATGATGATGAATGTGCAAGTATGTGATGACATTCTGAATTCATTGATAATGGCAGAACAGAATGAATTAAATAGGAATGATATCATTTCTTTGGTGTCTTCGGGGGTTGAGAACAGTAAGAAAACATGAAAATAAAAGAAAAAAGTCACAGGGACCACAGTCCCTGCATCACAAATGTCTGTCACGGTAAATAGGGGGAGGAACCCTGGGAGGTGGAGCTCAGCAGGAGGCAACACCCACTAACTAGCCTCCCAGCAGAAAAGACAGTTGTGGCTCCTGCGGTCAGGGAACCCAAGGGTGTTCTCTGGTGCAGGAGCACACCATAAGGCAAGTGCTCTTGACAGGCAGGTGTCAATTCTTATGTCTCATGCTCCTTTTAGCTACCTTTTCAACAGAGAAGTAGAACATATGGAATAGAAATGAGTAATAGATGGAAAAAATGTTAAAATCAATATAGTTGGGAAGGCTAGATGGAAAAAATGTTAAAATCAATATAGTTGGGAAGGCTAGGGATCAAAGAATGGTGGGAGACATAAAGGATATGTTGTGTGTGCAGTTTTTTCCTGTTTCCTCTCTGTTTCTCTTTCTGAGAGGATAGAAATGTTCCAAGTAATGATCATGATGATTAATGTGCAATATGTGATGACATTCTGAATTCCTCATTGTATAACTGCAGAATTTAATGATCAAAAAATAGGAACATTTCATTTTCTTTGGTGTCTTCTAGTGCTTGAGAACAGTAAGTAAAACATGAAAACGAAAAGAAAAAATCACAGGGACCACAGCCCCTGCATTACAAATGTCTGTCACTGTCAGTGGGTGGAGGAGTCCGGGCAGGAGAAGTGAGCATGAGGCCCCACGCACTGCCCAGATGCATGGCCGACAGCACAGTGGCAGCACCTGCTGGTCATGGAACCACAGGTTGTTCTCTGGTGCTGGAGCACACCATCAGTCAAGGGCTCCTTATAGGCAGAGTCCAATCACTGTGTCTGATGCTCCTTTTAGCAATCATATCAACAGACAGTAGAAGGTATGGAATAAAAATGAGTAAGAGAGGGAACAAATGTTAAAATCAATGTATTTGGGAATGCTAGTATTCAAAGAAAGGTGCGAGGTGTAAGGGCTATTGTATGTGTGCAGTTTTTCCCAGTTTCCTTGCTATTTCTCCTTCTGAGAGTATGGAAATGTTCCAAGAAATGATCATGATGATGAATGTGCAATATGTGATGACATTCTGAATTCCTCATTGTATAAGAGTAGAATGGAATGACCAAATAGGAATGTTTATGTTTTGGGGGTGCCTTCTGGTGCTTGATACAGTAAGTAAAACATGAAAATAAAAGAAAAAATCACAGGGACCACAGCCCCTGTGTCACAAATGTCAGTCGCAGTCAGTGTGGGGAGCAGCCTGGGGCAGTTGGGCTGAGCGTGAGGCCCCACCCACTGCACAATCACCCGGCAGACAGGGTGGTGGCGGCACCTGAGGGTTAGGTACCACAGGGGGTTCTCTGGTGCTGGAGTGCACAGCTGGGCCCGGGCTCCTGACAGACAGGGGCCAATCCCTGTGTCTGATACTCCTTTTAGCTACCTTGTCAACAGACAGGAAGAACGTATGGAATAGAAATGTGTAAGACAGGGAAAAATGTTAAAATCAATGTAGTTGGGAGTGCCAGTGATCAAAGCACGGTCGGAGACATAAGGGCTATGGTATGTGCACAGATTTTCCCTGTTTCCTCTCTATTTCTCCTTCTCAGAGGATGGAAATGTTCCAACTAATGATCATGATGATGAATGTGCAATATGTAATGACATTCTGAATTCTTTGTATAACAGCAGAATGGAATGATCAAAATAGTAATGTTTCCTTTCTTTGGTGTCTTCTAGTGCTTGAGAACAGTAAGCAAAACACCAAAATAAAAGAAACAATCACAGGGACCACAGCCCCTGCATCACAAATGTCTGTCAAAGTCAGTGGGGAGAGGAGCCCGAGAAGGAGTTGCTGAACAGGAGTCCTCACACACTGCCCAGCCACCAGATGACAAGGCATTGGCAGCACATGCGGTTCAGGGATCCCCAGGGAGATATCTGGAGCTGGAGCGCATCATAGGGCTCTGCCTCCTGACAGGCAGAGGCCAAACCTTTGTCTAAATCTCCTTTTAGCTACCTTGTCAACAGACAGGAAGATCGTATGGAATATAAATGAGTAAGAGAGGGAACAAACGCTAAAATCAATGTAGTTGGGAATGCAAGTGATCAAAGAAGGATGGGAGGTGCAAGGGCTATGGTATGTGTGCAGCTTTTCCCTGTTTCCTCTCTATTTCTCCTTCTGTGAGGATAAAAATGTTCCAACTAAGGATCATCATGATGAATATGTAATATGTGATGACATTCTGAATTCCTCTTTGTATAACCACAGAACGGAATGATCAAAATAGGAATGTTTCCTTTTCTTTCATGTCTTCTGGTGCTTGAGAACAATAAGTAAAACACGAAAATAAAAATAATCCCGGGGACCACAGAACCTGAGTCACAAATGTCTGTCACAGTCAGTGGGTCGAGGAACCCTGGGAGGAGCGGCTGAGCAGGCATCTCCACCCACAGGACAGCTGCCACTGACAGGGTGTTGGTGGCACCTGTGAGTCAGGGAACCACAGGGAGTTCTCTGGTTTTGGATCACACCATTGGGCCTGGGCTACTGACAGGCAGAGGTCAATCCCTGTGTCTGATACTCCTTTTAGCTACCTTGTCAACAGAAAGGTAGAATGTATGGAATAAAAATGAATAAGAGAGGGAACAAATGTTAAAATCAATGTAGTTGGGAATGCCAGTGATCAAAAAATGGTGGGAGGAATAAGGGCTATGTTATGTGCGCAGTTTTTCCCTGTTTCTCGCTATTTGTCCTATTGAGAGGATGGAAATATTCCAAGAAATTATCATGATGATGAATTTGCAATATGTGATGATATTCTGAATTCCCCTTTGTATAACGGCAGAATGGAATGATCAAAATAGGAACATTTCCTTTTCTTTGGTGTCTTCTGGTGCTTGAGAACAGTACATAAAACACGAAAATAAAAGGAAAAATCACAGGAACCACAACCCCTGAGTCACAAATGACTGTCACAGTCAGTGTGGGGAGGAGCCCGGGGAGGTTGGTCTGAGCCTGAGACCATGACCACTGCCCAGCCCCCTGGCAGACAGGGCGGTGGCAGCTCCTGTGGGTCAGGGAAACCCAGGGGCTTCTCTGGTGCCAGAGCACACCATCAGGCCCAGGCTCCTGACAGGCAGGGGCCAATACCTGTGTCTGATACTCCTTTTAGCTATGTTGTCAACAGACAAGTAGAGCGTATGGAATAGATATGAGTAATAGAGGGAAAAACTGTTAAAAATCAATGTTGGGAATGCTAGTAATTAAAGAACAGTGCCAGTCGTAAGGGTTAAGTTATGTGTGCAGTTTTTCCCAGTTTCCCCTCTATTTCTCCGAGAGGATGGAAATGATCCAAATAATGATCATTATGATGGATGTGTGATATGTGATGACATTCTGAATTCCTCATTGTATAACAGCAGAAAGGAATGATAAATATAGGAATGTTTCCATATCTTTGGTGTCTTCTGGTGCTTGAGAACAGTAAGTAAAACATGAAAATAAAAGGAAAAAGCACGGGGACCACAGCCCCTATGACACAAATATGTATCGCAGTAAGTGGGGGGAGGAGACCGGGGACGTAGTGCCAAGCAGGAGGAAATTCCCACTGCCCAGCCCTTCGGCTAACTGGGTAGTGGCTTCACCTACGAGTCAGGGAACCCCAGGGGGTTTTCTGTTACTGGAGCACACCATCAATTCTGGGCTCCTGACAGGAAGAGGCCAATCCCTGTGTCTAAAGCTCCTTTTAACTACCTTGTCAACAGACAGGAAGAACGTATGGAATAGAAATGAGTAAGAGAGTTAACAAATGTTAAAATCAATGTATTTGGGAATGAAAGTGATTTAAAAACGGTGGGAAATGTAAGGGCTACGGTATGTGCACAGTTTTTCCGTGTTTCCTCTGTATTTCTGTTTCTAAGAGGGTGAAAATGTACCAAGTAATGATCACAATGATGAATGTGCAGGTATGTGATGAAATTCAGAATTTCTCATTGTATAGCAGGGGAACGGAATGATCACAAAAGGAATGTTTCCTCTTTTTTAGTGTCTTCTCGTACTTGAGAAAAGAAACTAAAACAAGAAAAGAAAATAAAAATAAATCACAGGGACCACAGCCTCTGCATCACAAAGGTCTGTTGAGTCAATGTGGGGAGGAGCTCTGGGAGGTGGAGCTGAGGAGGAGGCCCTGCCCATGGCCCAGCCACCTGGTGGACATTACAGTGGCGGCAACCTTGGGTCAGGGAACCCCAGAGGGACCCTCGTGCCAGGGCGCATCATCGGGTCCAGGCTCCTGACAAGCACAGGTCTATCCTTATGTCTGATGGCCTTCTCATATGCCTTGGCAACAGACAGGTAGAACGTATGGAATGAAAATGAGCAATACAGGGAACGAAGGTTAAAAATCGATGTAGCTGGGAATGCTAGTGATCAAAGGAAGGAGGGAGGCATAAGGGCTATGGTATGTGTGCAGTTTTACTCTGTTTCCTTTCTCTTTCTCCTGCTGAGAGGGTGAAAATGTTCCAAGGAATGATCACGATGATGAATGTGCAGGTATGTGAAGGAATTCAGAATTCCTCATTGTATAGCGGCAGAATGGAATGATCACAGTTGGAATGTTTCCTTTATTTTGGTGTCTTCTGGTACTTGAGAAAAGAAACTAAAACAAGAAAAGAAAAGAAAAAATAATCACAAAGCACAGCACTGGCATCACAAAGTTCTGTTGCAGTCAATGTGGGGAGGACCCCTGGGAGGTGGAGCTGGGCAGGAGGCCCAGCCAATGACACTGCTGCCGGGCGACAGGGCACTGGTGGCAATGGCGGATCAGGGTATGCCAGGGGTGCTCTGGTGCTGGGGTGCACCATTGGGCATGGGCTCCTGACAGGCACAGGCCAATCCCTGTGTCTGATGCTCCTCTCTTTTGCCTTGGCAACAAATAGGTAGAACATATGGAATGAAAATGAATAATGCATCAAAAAAAGGTTAAAACTCAATGTAGTTGGCAATGCTAGTGATCAAAAGAAGGAGGGAGGTATAAGGTCTATGCTATTTGCATAGTTTTTCTCTGTTTCCTTTCTCTTTCACCTGCTGAGATGGTGAATATGTTCTGAGGAATGATCAGGATAATGAATGTGCAGGTATGTGAAGAAATTCAGAATTCTTCATTATATAGTGGCAGAATGGAATGATCACAATAAGAATATTTCTTGGGGACTCACGGAGGAGGCGCCCATAACTCATGGAGTACTTGGGCTACGTGCAATACTGATCACACTGTCAACGTCATTAAAGGAGAGTCCTCCATGAAAATGTTACATTTTCTAGACTGATAAAGAACCTCTGAGTGTGCAATTTGATGAAAGCATCATCATTTTGCTTACCCAGTGCTTACGTTGTTGTGAGTGTAAACTGAGAGGAAGACAATTGTGAGCTGAGCTGTTGACCATGCAGCCACTGTTTTAAGGCTGTGAAATTGTCCAGTTAAAATATATCTGTGGAGACTTCCAGAGAAGATGGCGGCTTAGTAAGACGCGCGGATCTTAATTTCTCCTCCAGAACAGCTACTAGGGGAGTAGAAACGATACAGAACAGCTCCCAAAGCCAAGACAGAGATAAAAAAGACAGCGTACCCCATCCTGGAACAGCTGGCTGGCTGAGAGAACCCGCTCTGGTGAGATCGCCGAGGGGCGCGGGCTCTACGGGGCGGGGCGGCAAGCAGCCGGAGTCATCCCCTTCCCCCTTCCCAGGCCAGCTGGGAGAATTGGACAGGCAGTCCCCTCAAACCACAGCGGTTGGTGCCCATACCACGCCTGGCCCCCCGGACCAACTGAGAGAATTGGATCGGAAATCCCCAGGCTGCAGAGAACGGTGATGGGGGGGCCCCTTCCAAACCCGTGACTCCCCGGGAACGGTACACTCTCCCGGGAGGGCTGCTGTGGCTGGCACCCTCCCACCAGGCTTGGTGCCCCGGGCTGACTAGGAAATTCGGACGGGTGCTTTCCCAGGCTGCGACAGCCAGCGACCTTCCCCGCCTTCGGACCCCGGGCCGGCTGGCACTCTTCCAAGCTGCTTCGGCTAGTGAAACTCCCAGATGGCGAGAGTTTTCCAAAGTTAAAGGACCCACAGCACCTTTTACTGGTGGGACCCGCAGACAAACGTGTGCCACGAGCGCCACCTACTGGGCAGGATAAGAAAAACAGAACCCAGAGATTTCACAGAAAAATCTTCCAAACTTTTGGATCCAACACCCAGGGAAATCTGTCTAAACGCGCAGATGCCAGCAGAAGATAACGGATCACGCTCAAAAAATTGAAAATATGGCCCAATCAAAGGAACAAACCGATAGTTCAAATGAGATACAGGAGCTGAGACAGCTAATGCTGAATATACAAACAGAAATGGAAAACCTCCTCAAAAACGAAATCGATAAATTGAGGGAGGACATGAAGAAGACATGGGCAGAACATAAGGAAGAAACAGAAAAACTGAAAAAACAAATCACAGAACTTATGGAAGTGAAGGACAAAGTAGAAAAGATGGAAAAAACAATGGATACCTGCAATGATAGATTCAAAGAGACAGAAGATAGAATTAGTGATTTGGAGGATGGAACATCTGAATTCCAAAACGAAACAGAAACTATAGGGAAAAGAATGGAAAAATTTGAACAGGGTATCAGGGAACTCAAGGACAATATGAACCGCACAAATATATGTGTTATGGGTGTCCCAGAAGGAGAAGAGAAGGGAAAAGGAGGAGAAAAACTAATGGAAGAAATTATCACTGAAAATTTCCCAACTCTTATGAAAGACCTATAATTACAGATCCAAGAAGTGCAGCTCACCCCAAAGAGATTAGACGCAAATAGGCATTCTCCAAGACACTTACTAGTTAGAATGTCAGAGGTCAAAGAGAAAGAGAGGATCTTGAAAGCAGCAAGAGAAAAACAATCCATCACATACAAGGGAAACCCAATAAGACTGTGTGTAGATTTCTCAGCAGAAACCATGGAAGCTAGAAGACAGTGGGATGATATATTTAAATTACTAAAAGAGAAAAACTGCCAACCAAGAGTTCTATATCCAGCAAAATTGTCCTTCAAAAATGAGGGAGAAATTAAAACATTTATAGACAAAAAGTCACTGAGAGAATTTGTGACCAAGAGACCAGCTCTGCAAGAAATACTAAAGGGAGCACTAGAGTCAGATACGAAAAGACAGAAGAGAGAGGTATGGAGAAGAGTGTAGAAAGAAGGGAAGTCAGATATGATATATATAATACAAAAGGCAAAATGTTAGAGGAAAATATTATCCAAACAGTAATAACACTAAATGTTAATGGACTGAATTCCCCAATCAAAAGACATAGACTGGCAGAATGGATTAAAAAACAGGATCCTTCTATATGCTGTCTACAGGAAACACATCTTAGACCCAAAGATAAACATAGGTTGAAAGTGAAAGGTTGGGAAAAGATATTTCATGCAAATAACAACCAGAAAATAGCAGGAGTGGCTATACTAATATCCAACAAGTTAGACTTCAAATGTAAAACAGTTAAAAGAGACAAAGAAGGATACTATATACTAATAAAAGGAACAATTCAACAAGAAGACATAAAAATCATAAATATTTATGCACCAAACCAGAATGCCCCAAAATACATGAGGAATACACTGCAAACACTGAAAAGGGAAATAGACAAATATACCATAATAGTTGGAGACTTCAATTCACCACTCTCATCAATGGACAGAACATCTAGACAGAGGATCAATAAAGAAATAGAGAATCTGAATATTACTATAAATGAACTAGACTTAACAGACATTTATAGGACATTACCTCCTACAACAGCAGGATACACCTTTTTCTCAAGTGCTCATGGATCATTCTCAAAGATAGACCATATGCTGGGTCACAAAGCAAGTCTTAACAAATTTAAAAAGATTGAAATCATACACAACACTTTCTCGGATCATAAAGGAATGAAGTTGGAAATCAACAATAGGCGGAGTGCCAGAAAATTCACAAATACGTGGAGGCTCAACAACACACTCTTAAACAACGAGTGGGTCAAAGAAGAAATTGCAAGAGAAATTAGTAAATACCTCGAGGCAAATGAAAATGAAAACACAACATATCAAAACTTATGGGATGCAGCAAAGGCAGTGTTAAGAGGGAAATTTATTGCCCTAAATGCCTATATCAGAAAAGAAGAAAAGGCAAAAATGCAGGAATTAACTGTTCACTTGGAAGAACTGGAGAAAGAACAGCAAACTAATCCCAAAGCAAGCAAAAGGAAAGAAATAACAAAGATCAGAGGAGTAATAAATGAAATCGAAAACATGAAAATAGTAGAGAAAATCAATAAGACCAGAAGTTGGTTCTATGAGAAAATTAATAAGATTGATGGGCCATTATCAAGATTGACAAAAAGAAGAAGAGAGAGGATGCAAATAAATAAGATCAGAAATGGAAGAGGAGACATAACTACTGACCTCACAGAAATAAAGGAGGTAATAACAGGATACTATGAACAACTTTATGCTAATAAATACAACAATTTAGATGAAATGGACGGGTTCCTGGAAAGACATGAACAACCAACTTTGACTCAAGAAGAAATAGATGATCTCAACAAACCAATCACAAGTAAAGAAATTGAACTAGTCATTCAAAAGCTTCCTAAAAAGAAAAGTCCAGAACTAGATGGCTTCACATGTGAATTCTACCAAACATTCCAGAAAGAATTAGTACCAACTCTCCTCAAACTCTTCAAAAAAATCTAAGTGGAGGGAAAACTACCTAATTCATTCTATGAAGCCAAAATCACCCTCATACCAAAACCATGCTAAGATATTACAAAAAAAGAAAACTACAGACCAATCTCTCTAATGGATATAGATGCAAAAATCCTCAATAAAATTCTAGCAAATCGTATCCAACAACACATTAAAAGAATTATACATCATGACCAAGTAGGATTCATCCCAGGTATGCAAGGATGGTTCAACATAAGAAAATCAATTAATGTAATACACCATATCAACAAATCAAAGCAGAAAAATCACATGATCATCTCAATTGATGCAGAGAAGGCATTTGACAAGATTCAACATCCTTTCCTGTTGAAAACACTTCAAAAGATAGGAATACAAGGGAACTTCCTGAAAATTATAGAGGGAATATGTGAAAAACCCACAACTAATATCATCTTCAATGGGGAAAAATTGAAAACTTTCCCCCTAAGATCAGGAATAAGACAAGGATGTCCACTATCACCACTATTATTCAACATTGTGTTGGAGGTTCTAGCCAGAGCAATTAGACAAGAAAAAGAAATACAAGGCATCAAAATTGGAAAGGAAGAAGTAAAACTATCACTGTTTGCAGATGATATGATACTATACGTCGAAAACCCAGAAAAATCCACAACAAATCTACTAGAGCTAATAAATGAGTACAGCAAAGTAGCAGGTTACAAAAACAACATTCAAAAATCTGTAGCATTTCTATACACTAGTAATGAACAAGCTGAGGGGGAAATCAAGAAACGAATCCCATTTACAATTGCAACTAAAAGAATAAAATTCATAGGAATAAATTTAACTAAAGAGACAAAAAACCTATATAAAGAAAACTACAAAAAACTGTTAAAAGAAATCACAGAAGACCTAAATAGATGGAAGGGCATACCGTGTTCATGGATTGGAAGACTAAATATAGTTAAGATGTCAATCCTACCTAAATTGATTTGCAGATTCAATGCAATACCAATCAAAATCCCAACAACTTATTTTTCAGAAATAGATAAACCAATAAGCAAATTTATCTGGAAGGGCAGGGTGCCCCGAATTGCTAAAAACATCTTGAGAAAAAAAACGAAGCTGGAGGTCTCGCGCTGCCTGACTTACTATGCGCTGTGGCATATTATGAAGCCACAGTGGTCAAAACAGCATGGTATTGGCATAAAGATAGATATATCGACCAATGGAATCGAATAGAGTGCTCAGATATAGACCCTCTCATCTATGGACATTTGATCTTTGATAAGGCAGTCAAGCCAACTCACCTGGGACAGAACAGTCTGTTCAATAAATGGTGCCTATAGAACTGGATATACATATGCAAAGGAATGAAAGAAGACCCATGTCTCACACCCTGTGGTAGTTAGATTCAGTTGTCAACTTGGCCAGGTGAAAGCACCTAGTTCTGTTGCTGTGGACATGAGCCAATGGTAGGTGAATCTCATCTGTTGCTAATTACATCTGCAGTCAGCTAGGAGGCGTGTCTGCTGTAATGAGTGACGTTTGACTTAATTGGCTGGTGCTTAAATGAGAGATTGCAAGGTAGCACTGCTAAGCAGCTCAGCATTCCTCATCTCAGCACTTGCAGCTCAGTCCAGGCCTTTGGAGAAGTCACCCCGGGGAAAGTTGTTGGAACCCAGGGGCCTGGAGAGAAGACCAGCAGAGACCATCCTGTGCCTTCCACGTAAGAAAAGAGCCTCAGTGGAAAGTTAGCTGCCTTTCCTCTGAAGAACCAACAAAATAAATCCCTTTTATTAAAAGCCAATCCGTCTCTGGTGTGTTGCATTCCGGCAGCTAGCAAACCAGAACATAGTTGGTACCGGAGAGTGGGGTACTGCTGCGGTTTGCAAATGCCAGATCTGTTGGAACTGTGTTTTGGATGGCTAAGGGGAAGACTTTGGAGGAACTGTGAAGAGATTGATGGAGAAGTCCTGGAGGGCTTGAAGAGACTGTTGGTGTAAATGAAACCACCGCCAATATTGACAAAGGAGGACACAAAAGGGAGAGATTGGAGTTTGCAGAGTAGAACCATGGAAGTTCGGGTCTGAAGCCAAGAAGCTCGGCCAGGAGAGTGGACCCACCTGTATGTGTGGAGAGGGTGAGTTTACCCTGAAGGGCGAGGATGAGTCTCCCCTCTCATTGCAGTGGAATAGTTGTGCAGCCTCGGGCCTTGGAAAAGGCATAGCACGCTCCTTGGGGGACTGGGAGAGCCTGGCTGCCACCATGTGGAGGGGTTGAGCATGTGCCCCAGAAATGGCAGAGAGCCCAGGGGTGGCCCTGATGCCTGGAGAGAGTGGAGCCCAGAGGTGGTCTCCTCGATGTTCCCCGAGGTTGATTTGGAAAGAGGCCGGCCACTGCATAGGCCCTTGGAAGGGGTGGGACTGCCGCTTTCTACAGCCGAAGTATAAATGACTTTCAGACTTGGAAATCCAATGGTGTTTGCCTGCAGATCTTCCTTTCAATTTCTCCCTATGGAAATGACAATCTATATCCTGTGAATATCCTCCTTTGCATTTTGGCACTAGACAACTTATTTTGAGATTCACAGGCCCACAGCCAGAAGAGAATATTTTGCACCTGTTTAAGGTGATGTGAGTAGTTGCCAAGTTGACAAGGGGTGGACATGTGGTAGTTAGATTCAGTTGTCAACTTGGCCAGGTGAAAGCACCTAGTTCTGTTGCTGTGGACATGAGCCAATGGTAGGTGAATCTCATCTGTTGCTAATTACATCTGCAGTCGGCTAGGAGGCGTGTCTGCTGTAATGAGTGACGTTTGACTTAATTGGCTGGTGCTTAAATGAGAGATTGCAAGGTAGCACTGCTAAGCAGCTCAGCATTCCTCATCTCAGCACTTGCAGCTCAGCCAAGGCCTTTGGAGAAGTCACCCTGGGGAAAGTTGTTGGAACCCAGGGGCCTGGAGAGAAGACCAGCAGAGACCATCCTGTGCCTTCCACGTAAGAAAAGAGCCTCAGTGGAAAGTTAGCTGCCTTTCCTCTGAAGAACCAACAAAATAAATCCCCTTTTATTAAAAGCCAATCCGTCTCTGGTGTGTTGCATTCCGGCAGCTAGCAAACCAGAACACACCCCATACAAAAGTTAACTCAAAATGGATCAAAGATCTAAACATTAGGTCTAATACCATAAAACAGTTAGAGGAAAATGTTGGGAGATATCTTATGAATCTTACAACTGGAGGCGGTTTTATGGACCTTAAACCTAAAGCAAGAGCACTGAAGAAGGAAATAAATAAATGGGAGCTCCTCAAAATTAAACACTTTTGTGCATCAAAGAACTTCATCAAGAAATTAGAAAGACAGCCTACACAATGGGAGACAATATTTGGAAATGACATATCAGATAAAGGTCTAGTATCCAGAATTTATAAAGAGATTGTTCATCTCAACAACAAAAAGACAGCCAACCCAATTACAAAATGGGAAAAAGACTTGAACAGACACCTATCAGAAGAGGAAATACAAATGGCCAAAAGGCACATGAAGAGATGCTCAATGTCCCTGGCCATTAGAGAAATGCAAATCAAAACCACAATGAGATATCATCTCACACCCACCAGAATGGCCATTATCAACAAAACAGAAAATGACAAGTGCTGGAGAGGATGCGGAGAAAGAGGCACACTTATCCACTGTTGGTGGGAATGTCAAATGGTGCAACCACTGTGGAAGGCAGTTTGGTGGTTCCTCAAAAAGCTGAATATAGAATTGCATACGACCCAGCAATACCATTGCTGGGAATCTACTCAAAGGACTTAAGGGCAAAGACACAAACGGACATTTGCACACCAATGTTTATAGCAGCATTATTTACAATTGCAAAGAGATGGAAACAGCCAAAATCTCCATCAACAGAAGAGTGGCTAAACAAACTGTGGTATATACATACGATGGAATATTATGCAGCTTTAAGACAGGATAAACTTATGAAGCATGTAATAACATGGATGGACCTAGAGAACATTATGCTGAGTGAGTCTAGCCATAAACTAAAGGACAAATACTGTATGGTCCCACTGATGTGAACGGACATTCGAGAATAAATTTGGAATATGTCATTGGTAACAGAGTCCAGCAGGAGGTAGAAACAGGGTAAGATAATGGGCAATTGGAGCTGAAGGGATATAGACTGTGCAATAGGACTAGATACAAAAACTCAAAAATGGACAGCACAATAATACCTAATTGTAAAGTAATCATGTTAAAACACTGAATGAAGCTGCATCTGAGCTATAGGTTTTTGTTTTGTTTTGTTTTGATTTTACTATTATTACTTTTATTTTTTTCTCTATATTAACATTCTATATCTTTTTCGGTTATGTTGCTAGTTCTTCTAAACCAATGCAAATGTACTAAGAAATGATGATCATGCATCTATGTGATGATGTTAAGAATTAATGATTGCATGTGTAGAATGGTATGATCTCTAAATGTTGGGTTAATTTCTTTTTTTCCGTTAATTAAAAAAAAAAAAAGAGAAGGGATAATTGGAGATGAAGGGATACAGACTGTACAACGGGACTGGATATAAAAACTCAGAAATGGACAGCACAATACTACCCAATTGTAATGCAATTATGTTAAAACACTGAATGAAGCTGCATGTGAGGTATAGGTTTTTTGTTTTTGTTTTTTTTGTTTTTTTTCTTTCTATTATTGTTTTAATTCTTATTCTGTTGTCTTTTTATTTCTTTTTCTAAATTGATGCAAATGTACTAAGAAATGATGAATATGCAACTATGTGATGTTATTAAGAATTACTGATTGTACATGTAGATTGGAATGATTTCTAATTGTTTTGTTAATTCTTTTTTTAATTAATAAAAAAAAAACAGAAGAGTGGCTAAACAAACTGTGGTATATACATACGATGGAATATTATGCAGCTTTAAGACAGGATAAACTTATGAAGCATGTAATAACATGGATGGAACTAGAGAACATTATGCTGAGTGAGTCTAGCCATAAACTAAAGGACAAATACTGTATGGTCCCACTGATGTGAACGGACATTCGAGAATAAATTTGGAATATGTCATTGGTAACAGAGTCCAGCAGGAGGTAGAAACAGGGTAAGATAATGGGCAATTGGAGCTGAAGGGATATAGACTGTGCAATAGGACTAGATACAAAAACTCAAAAATGGACAGCACAATAATACCTAATTGTAAAGTAATCACGTTAAAACACTGAATGAAGCTGCATCTGAGCTATAGGTTTTTGTTTTGTTTTGTTTTGTTTTGTTTTTGCTATTATTACTTTTATTTTTTCTCTATATTAACATTCTATATCTTTTTCGGTTGTGTTGCTAGTTCTTCTAAACCGATGCAAAGGTATTAAGAAACGATGATCATGCATCTATGTGATGATGTTAAGAATTACTGATTGCATATGTAGAATGGTATGATTTCTAAATGTTGGGTTAATTTCTTTTTTTCCGTTAATTAAAAAAAAAAAAAGAGAAGGGGTAATTGGAGCTGAAGGGATGCAGACTGTGCAACAGGACTGGATATAAAAACTCAGAAATGGACAGCACAATACTACCTAATTGTAATGCAATTATATTAAAACATTGAATGAAGCTGCATGTGAGGTATAGGTTTTTTTTCTCTCTATTATCGTTTTAATTCTTATTCTGTTGTCTTTTTATTTCTTTTTCTAAATCGATGCAAATGTACTAAGAAATGAATATGCAACTATGTGATGATATTAAGAATTACTGATTGTACATGTAGAATGGAATGATTTCTAAATGTTTTGTTAATTTTTTTTAATTAATAAAAAAAGAATATTTCTTTTTCTTTGATGTCTTCTGGTACCTCAGAAAAGAAGCTAAAACAAGAAAAGAAAAGAAAAATAAATCACAGGGACCACAGCCCCGGCTTCAAAAAGGTCTATACCAGAGCAGTCAGTGTGGGGAGGAGCCCTGGGAGGTGGAGCTGAGCAGGAGGCCCCGCCCACAGAACAGCCAACATGTGGGCCCAGTGGTGGCAGCAACTGTGGGAAAGGGAAACCCAGATGTGCTCTGGTGCTGAGGCACACCATCGGGCCCAGGCTCCTGATAGGCACAGGCTAATCCCTATCCATGATGCTCCTATCATTTGTCTCAGCAACAGACAGGTAGAACTTATGGAATGAAAATGAGTAGTACAAGGAACGAAGGTTAAAACTCAATGCAGTTGGGAACGCTAGCAATCAAAGGAAAGAGGGAGACATAAGGGCTATGGTATGTGCGCAGGTTTTCTCTGTTTCCTTTCTCCTTCTCTTGCTGAGATGGTGAATATGTTCCAAGGAATGATCACAATGATGAATGTGTAGGTATGTGATGAAATTCGGAATTCCACATTGTATAGAGGCAGAATGGAATGATCACTATAGGAATATTTCCTTTTCTTTGGTGTCTTCTGGTACTTGAGAAAAGAAACTGAAACAAGAAAAGAAAAGAAAAAAAATCACAGGTACCATAGCCCCTGCATCAAAAATGTCTGTCATTGTCAGGGTGAGGAGGAACCCTTGGAAGTGGAGCTGAGCAGGATTCCCCGCCCACAACCCATCCAACATGCGGACAGAATGGTGGCAGCAACTACGGGTCAGGAAACCCCATGGGTGCTCTTGTGCTGTGGCACACCTTTGGGCATGAGCTCTTGACAGGGACAGGCCATCCCTGTGTCTGATGGTCCTCTCTTTAGCCTTGACAACAGACAGGTAGAATGTATGGAATCAAAATGAGAAATACAATAAAAAAAGGTTAAAACTCAATGTAGTTGGGAACACTAGTGATCAAAGGTAAGAGGGAGGCGTAAGGGCTATGGTATGTGTGGAGTTTTTCTCTGTTTCCTTACTCTTTCTCCTGCTGAGATGGTGAATATGTTCCAAGGAATGATCACGATCATGAATGTTCAGGTAGGTTAAGAAATTTGGAATTCCTCATTGTAATGCGGCAGAAGAAAATGATCAAAATAAGAACGTTTCCTTTCTTTGGTGTCTTCTGGTACCTCAGAAAAGAACCTAAAATAAGAAAAGAAAAGAAAAATAAATCAGAGGGTCCACAGGCCCTGGTTAAAAAAGGTTTGTCACAGTCAGTGTGGGGAGGAGCCCTGAGAGGTGGAGCTGGTCAGGAAGCCCCAAACATGGCCCAACCACGTGGCCGACAGGGCGGTGGCAGCAACTGTGGGTCAGGGAACCC
Source organism: Tamandua tetradactyla (assembly GCF_023851605.1). Taxonomy (NCBI): domain Eukaryota; kingdom Metazoa; phylum Chordata; class Mammalia; order Pilosa; family Myrmecophagidae; genus Tamandua; species Tamandua tetradactyla. The sequence continues at coordinate 49,209 of NW_027518407.1, read as the reverse complement.
CAGTGGGACTCTGGTGCTGGGGCAAACCATTGGGTCCTGGCTCCTGACAGGCAGAGGCCAATCCTTGTGTCTGAAGACCCTCTCATCAGCCCTGGCAACAGACAGGCAGAATGTATGGAATAAGAATGAGTAATATAGGGAACAAAGGGTAACAATCAAAGTAGTTTGGAATGCTAGTGATAAAAGAATGGAGGGAGGTGCAAGGGCTATGGTATGTGCACAGTTTTTCTCTGTTTCCTTTCTTTTTCTCCTGCTAGGGGGTGAAAATGTTCCAAGGAATGATCACGATGATGAATGTGAGGGTATGTGATGAAATTCAGAATTCCTCATTGTATAAATGCAGATTGGAATGATCACAGTAAGAATGTTACCTTTTTTTGGTGTCTTCTGGTACTTGAGAAAAGAAACAAAAACAAGAAAAGAAAAGAAAAGAAAAATAAATCATAGGGACCAAAGCACCTGCGTCACAAATGTCTCTGGCTGTCAGTGTGGGAAAGAGCACTGGGGGGTGGAGCTGAGCAGGAGGTCCCGCCCACAACCCAACTGTCCAGGTCGAAAGGGAAGTGGTGACAACTGTGGGTCAGGGAACTCTAGGAGGGCTCTGGTGCCAGGGCACACCATCAGGAAAGGGTTCCTGACAGGCAGCAGCCAATCCCTGTGTCTGGTGCCCTTCTCTTCTGCCTTGCCAACAGATGGTAGAACGTATGGAATGAAAATGAGTAATACAAGGAAGGAAGTTTAAAAATCAATGTAGTTGTGAATGCTAGCGATCAAAGGAAGCAGGGAAGTGCAAAAGCTATGGTATGTGCACAAGTTTTCTCTGTTTCCTTTCTCTTTCTCCTGCTGAGAGGGTGAAAATGTTCCAAGGAATGATCATGATGATAAATGTGCAGGTATGTGAAGGAATTCAGAATTCCTCATTGTATAAATGCAGATTGGAATGATCACAGTAAGAATGTTACCTTTTTTGTTTGTCTTCTGGTACTTGAGAAAAGAAATTAAAACAAGAAAAGAAAATTTAAAAAATCACAGGGACCACAGCCCCTGTGTCACAAAGGTCTGTTGCAGTCAGTGTGAGGGGGAGCCCAGGGAGGTGGAGCTGAGAAGGAGGCACCGCCCACGGCCTATCCGCCAGGCAGAGAGGGGGGTGCTGGCAACTATGGGTAAGGGAACCCCAGGGGGTCTCTGGATGTGGGGAACACCATCGGGCCCAGAATCTTGACAGGCAGAGGCCAATCCCTGTATCTGATGTTCCTCTCGTCTGCCTTGGGAACAGAAAGGTAGGACGCATGAAATGAAAATGAGTAATACAAGGAATGAAGGTTAAAACTCAATGTAGTTGGGAATGCTAGTGATCAAAGGAAGGAGGGAGGCATAAGGGCTATGGTATGTGTGCAGTTTTTCTCTGTTTCCTTTCTCTTTGTCCTGCTGAGACTGGGGAGGAGGTTCCAAGGAATGATCACGATGATGCATGTGCAGGTATGTGATGAAATTCGGAATTCCACATTGTATAGAGGCAGAAAGGAATGATCACAATAAGAATGTTTCCTTTTCTTTGGTGTCTTCTGGTACTTGAGAAAAGAAACTAAAACAAGAAAAGAAAAGAAAAAAAATCACAGGAACCACAGCCCCTGCATCAAAAAGGTCTGTCGCTGTCAGAGTGAAGAAGAACCCTGGGAATTGGAGCTGAGCAGAGGCCCCGCACATGGTACAACCACCCTGCTGACAGGGCGGTGGCAGCAACTGCGGATGAGGGAACCCCAGTTGGGCTCTGGTGCTGGGGCAAACCATTGGGTCCTGGCTCCTGACAGGCAGAGACCAATTCTTATTTCTGATAACTCTCTCATCTTCCTTGGCGAAGATAGGTAGAATGAATGAAATGAAAATGAGTAATACAGTGAACAAAGGTTAAAATTCAATGTAGTTGGGAAGGCTAGCTATCAAAGGAAGGAGAGAGACATATGGGCTATGGTATGTGCACAGTTTTTTGCTGTTTCCTTTCTCTTTCTCCTGCTGAGAGGGTGAAAATGTTCCAAGGAATGATCACGATGATAAATGTGCAGGTATGCGATGAAATTTGGAATTCCTCATTGTATAGCAGGGGAATGGAATGATCACAATAGGAATGTTTCTTTTTCTTTGATGTCTTCTGGTACCTCAGAAAAGAAACTAAGAAAAGAAAGAAAAATTACAGGTACCACAGCCTCTGCTTCACAAAGGTCTGTCGCAGTCAGTGGAGGGGGAGCCCTGAGAGGTGGAGCTGAAGAAACTGTGCGTCAGGGATCCCCAGGGGTGCTCTGGTGCCAGGGCACAACATTGGGGCTGGGCTCCTGATAGGCACAGGCTAATCCCTGTGTCTGATGCTCTGCTCATTTGTCTTGGCAACAGACAGGTAGAACGTATGGAATGAAAATGAGTAATACAAGGAATGAAGGTTAAAACTCAATGTAGTTGGGAACGCTAGCGATCAAATGAAGGAGGCCTGCCTCTCTCTGAATGCAACCTTGGGGGATATTGCAGAGACCACCTTTCTGTAGGCTCCACCCTCTCCAAGCATTGGGTCTGCACACGGTCTCTCCACCATCTCCAGGGCACACACTCAACTCCTCCATGTGGTGGCAGCCAGGTTCTCCCCAAACCCCAAGGAATGTGCTTTATCCACTCTAAGGCCTGTGACGGCCTGACTCTTTCACTGCAATGAGCTGGGAAGGCCATCCTCTGTTTTCAGGGAAAAATCACCCTCTCCATGGGCTTGGGTGGGTCCGCTCTCCCAGCCCGAGGCTTCTTGACTGCAGACATCAGCCTCCATGGTTTTGCCTCTGCAGTTATTTTTCCTACAATATGTCCCTTCTATGAACCCTTCAGTCCAGACTGGCAGTATGTCTGTTTATACAGGTCCCACAGAATCGTGTTGGCTTTCTATGCAGTAGTGTTGGATCATGCCCATCAGACATAAGGAGTTTCCACAAATCTTTCCTGGATAAATCCATGTCCAATCCTGGCATTCTCTGAAATGGATGGCTGGTTCCACATTTGGTTAAATCTTCACACAGGACTCTATTATCTTGGGTCTCCCTTTCTGGAGGCCTAGAATTTTCCAGGACCTCAATTTCTTGTTTCTTTTTACTCAAGAGTTCAGTTCTCAGCTTATCTCTCTCCTGTCACATTTCACTATAAGCTGCGAGGAGAAACCAGGATACACTTTCAACATTTAATTTGGAGATCACTTCTGCTAAATATCCAAGTTCATGGCTTTTAAAATATGCCTTCCAGCCAAAGCCACTAGTCAACTTTGCCAGATTATCTGCCATTATAAACAAGGATCACCTACCTTACAGACTCTAATAACACGGGCTTCATCTCTGTCTAAATCTTGCTTAGAAGTTATTTAGAGTCTACATTTCTACCAACAGTCTCTTCAAAACATTCTAGGTCTTCTCTATCAAGCTTCTCACAACTCTTCAAGAATCTTCCCTTTATCCATTTAAAAAAGCTGTTCAAACATGTTTGGTATTTGTGAACTGCAGCAGCAGCACCCCACTCTCTGTTACCAAAATCTGTTCTAGTTTGCCAGCTGCTGGAATGCAATATACCAGAGATGGAATGGCTTTTAATAAGGGGAATTTAATGAGTTGCTAGTTTACAGTTCTAAGGCTGAGAAAATGTCCCAACAAAAACAAGTCTATAAAAATGTCCAAACAAAGGTATACAGGGAAAGGTACAATGGTTCAAGAAGGCCAATGAAGTTCAGGGTTTCTCTCTCAAGTGAGAAGGCACATGGCAAACACAGTCAGGGCTTCTCTCTTGGCTGGAAGGACACATGGAGAATATGGCATCATCTCCTAGCTTTCACTCCTGACTTCCGGCATAATGAAGCTCCCTGGGAGGCGTTTTCCTTCTTCATCTCCAAAAGTCGCTGGCTGGTGGACACTATGCTTCATAGTGTTGCTCTATCTGAATCTCTCATTCTCCAAAATATTTCCTGTTACATAGGACTTTAGAAACTAATCAAGACCCACTCAAAATGTGTGGAGATCTGTCATCTCCTAATCCAGTTTAACAACCATTCTTGACTAAATCACATCATCCAGGGAGATGATCTCATTACAGTTTTGAACATACAGTATTGAATAGAGATTATTCTACCTTTATGAAATGGGATTTATATTAAAACATGGCTTTTCTTAGAGGGCATACTTCCTTTCAAACCAGCACAGTGGCAGTATGTGATGAGATTCTGAATTCCTCATTCTATAATGGCAGAATGGAATGATCAAAATAGGATGGTTTTGATCCTATTAGGATCAAAAGGTGAATAGACACCTTTTCTTTGGTGTCTTCTGGTGCTTGAAAACAGAAGGTAAGACAGGAAAATAAAAGAAAAAACCACTCAGACCAAAGCCATCGCATCCCAAAGGTCTGTCACAATCAGTGCAGTAAGGAGGCCATGGAGGTGGAGGTGAGCAGGGCAGTGGGGGCATCTGCGTGTCCAGGAACCATGGTTTTTCTCAGATGCCAGAGAGTACCATTGAGCCTGGGTTCCTGGCAGGCAGAGGCAATCCTTGTGTCTGATGCTCATTTTATCTTCCTTGTCAATGGACAGGTAGACTGTATGGAATGAAAATGTGAAATTGAATGAACAAGTGTTAAAATCAATGTAGTTGGGAATGTTAGTGATCAAAGAAAAGAGGGAGGTGTAAGGGCTATGGTACATGAGCAGTTTTTCCCTGTTTCCTTTCTATTTCTCCTTCTGAGAGGATGGAAATGTTCCAAGAAATGATCATGATGATGAATGGGCCAGTATGTGATGAGATTCTGAATTCCTCATTCTGTAATGGCAGAATGGAATCATCAAAATAAGAACATATCCTTTTCTTTGGTGTCTTCATGTGCTTGAGAAGAGGAAGACACGAGAATAGAAGAAGGAATCACAGGGACCACAGCACATGCATCACAAAGGGGTGTTGCAGTCAGTTGGGAGAGGAGCCCGGGGAGGCAGAGCTGAGCATGAGGCCCTGCAAACTCCTAAGCCACCCACCCGGGTGTGCAGTGGCGACATCTGCGAGTCTAGGAACCCCAGGATGTTCTAGGGTGCTGGAGCACACAATTGGGCCTGGGCTCCTGGCAGGCACAGGTAAATCCCTGTGTCTGATGATCCTTTTATCTACCCTGTCAACGGACTGGTAGAACTTATGGAATAACAATGTGTAATAGAATGAACAAGTGCTAAAATCAATTCAGTTGGGAATGCCAGGGCTCAAAGAAGGAGGGAGACGTAAGGGTTATGGTACATGCACAGTTTTTCCCTGCTTCCTTTCTGTTTCTCCTTCTGAGAAGACAGCAGTGTTCTAAGGGATGATCATGATGATGTATGTGCCACTATGTGATGAGATTCTGAATTCCTTTTTCTATAACGGCAGAATGGAATGAACAAAATAGGAACGTTTTCCTTTTTTTGCTGTCTTCTGGTGCTCGAGAAGAGTAGGTAAGACACGAGAATAAAAGAATAAATCACAGGGACCACAGAACTTGCATCACAAAGCTCTGTCACTGTCAGTGAGGGGAGCTGCCCTGTGTGGTGTAGCTGAGCAGGAAGCCCCGCCCACCGTGCAGGCTCCTGGAAACAGGGAAGTGGTGGCGTCTGTGAGTCCAAGAACCCCAGGGATTTCTGGGGTTCTGGAGTGCACCATTGGGCCCAGGCTCCTGTCAGGGAGAGACAAATCCCTGTGTCTGGTACTCCTTTTATTTACCTTGTCAACAGACAGGTAGAACGTATGGAATAGAAATGAGTAAGAGAGGGAATAAATGTTAAAAATCAATGTAGTTGTTAATGCTAATGATCAAAGAAAGGAGGGAGGCATAAGAGCTATGATATGTGTGCAGCTTTTCCCTGTTTCCTTGCTATTTCTCCTTCTGAGAGAATGGAAATGTTCCAAGAAATGATCATAATGATCAATGTGCAAGTATGTGATGACATTCTGAATTCCTCATTGTATAATGACAGCATGAATGATCAAAATAGGAATGTTTCCTTTTCTTGGTGTCTTCTGGTGCTTGAGAACACAGTAAGTAAAACACGAAAATAAAAGAAAAAATCACAGGGACCAAAGACCCTGCATGACAAATTTCTGTCGCAGTCAGTGTGGGGATTAGCCTCTGGAGGTGGAGCAGAGCAGTAGGCCCAGTCCACATCCTTGCTGCAATTTCAACAGGGCGGTGTTGGCACCTGCGGGTCAGGGAACCCCAGGGAGTTCTCTGGTGCCGAAGCGCACCATCGGGCACAGGCTCCTGGCAGGCAGAGGCCAATCCCTGTGTCTGATGCTTCTTTTATCTACCTTGTTAATGGACAGATAGAATGTATGGAATAAAAATGAGTAATTTAGGGAACAAGTGTTAAAATCAATGTGGTTGGGAATGCTCATGATCAAAGAAAGTAGGGAGGCATAATGGCTATTGTATGTGCACAGCTTTTCCCTGTTTCCTTGCTATTTCTCCTTCTGAAAGGATGGAAATGTTCCAAGAAATGACCATGATGATGAATGTGCAGTTATGTGAGGACATTCTGAATTCCTCATTGTATAATGACAGAATGGAATGATCAAAATAGGAAAGTTTCCTTTTTTGTGTGTCTCCTGGTGCTTGAGTACACAGTAAGCAAAACACGAAAATAAATGAAAAAATTACTGCGTCGTCAGTCCCTGCATCACAGATCTTTGTAACAGTCAGGGGGGAGGAGACCGGTGAGATGGAGCAGAGCAGAAGTTCCCTAACACTGTCCAGCCACCTGACCTACGGGTGGTGTGGCACCTGTGGGTCAGGAAACCCCAGGGGGTTCTCTGGTCCCAGAACCCACGATTGGACCCAGACTCCTGACAGGCAGAGGCCAATTCCTGTGTCTGATGCTCATTTTAGCTACCTTTCAACAGACATGAAAAATGTATGGAATAAAAATGAGTAAGAGGAAACAAATGTTAAAATCAATGCAGTTGGGAATGTTTGTGATCAAAGAAAGAGGGAGGTGTAAGGGCTATTGTATGTGTGCAGGTTTTCCCTATTTCCTTGCTATTTCTCCTCCTGGGAGGATGCAAATATTCCAAGAAATGATCATGATGATGAATGTGCAATTATATCATGAAATTCTGAATTCTTCTTTGTATAAGGGCAGAATGGAATGATCAAAATAGGAATGTTTCCTTTTCGTTGGTGTCTTCTGGTGCTTTAGAACAGAAAGTAAAACATGAAAGTAAAAGAAAAAATCACAGAGACCACAGTCCCTGCATCACAAATGTCTGTCACAGTAAATGAGGGGAGGAACCCTGGGAGGTGGAGCTCAGCAGAACACCACGTCCACTGACCAACCTCGAGGCAGAAAAGGGAGTTGTGGTACCTGTGGTCAGGTAACCCCAGGGGATTCTCTGCTGCCAGAGCACACCATCAGGCCCAGGCTCCTGACAGGCAGAGGCAAAACCTGTGTCTGTTGCTCCTTTTAGCTACCTTGTCAACAGACATGTAAAACATATGGAATAGAAATTAGTAAGAAGGAACAAATGTTAAAATAATGTAGTTGGGAATGCTAGCGATCAAAGAAAGGAGCGAGGTGTAAGTGCTATGGTATGTACTTAGTTTTTCCCTGTTTCCTCGCTATTTGTCCTACTGAGAGGATGGAAATATTCCAAGAAGTTATCATGATGACTGATGTGCAATATGTGATGATATTCTGAATTCCTAATTGTATAACGGCAGAGTGGAATGATCAAAATAGGAACGATTCCTTTTCTTTGTTGGCTTCTGGAGCTTGAGAAGAGTAAGTAAAACACCAAAATAAAAGAAACAATCACAGGGTTCCACAGCCCCTGTGTCACAAGTGTCTGTCACAGTCAGTGGGGAGAGGAGCCCGGGAAGGAGGAGCTGAACGAGTCCCCTCACACTGCTCAGGCTCTGGCCGACAAGGTGTTGGTGACACATGCAGTTCAGGGTTCCCTAGGGAGTTCTGTGGTGCCAGAGCACACCATGGGCCTGGGCTCCTGACAGGCAGAGGCCAAACCCTGTGTCTAATGCTCCTTTTAACTACCTTGTCAACAGACAGGAAGATCGTATGGAATAGAAATGAGTAAGCGAGGGAAAAAATGTTAAAATAAATGCAGTTGGGAATGCAAGTGATCAAAGAATGGTGGGAGGCATAAGGGCTATGGTATGTGCGCAGCTTTTTCCTGTTTCCTCTCTATTTCTCCTTCTGAGAGGATGAAAATGTTCCAGGTAATGATCATGATAATGAATATGCAATATTTGATGACATTTTGAATTCCTCATTGTATAATGGCAGAAAGGAATGATCAAAATAGGAAAGTTTCCTTTTCTTTGTTGTCTTCTTGAGCTTGAGAACAGTAAGTAAAACACGAAAATAAAAGAAAAAATCACAGGGACCACAGCCCCTGAGTCACAAATGACTGTCACAGTCAGTGTGGGGTGGAGCCCGGGGAGATTGGGCTGAGAGTGAGTACCCGACCACTGCCCAGCCCCCTGGCAGATAGGGCAGTGGTGGCTCCTGTGGGTCAGGGAACCCCAGGAGCTTCTCTGGTGCTGGATCACACCATTGGGTCTGGAGTCCTGACAGGCAGAGTCCAATCCCTGTGTCTAAGTATCCTTTTCACCATAATTAAGGTCTTAAGAAAGCAGCACAGAATTGATTTTCCAGCTATACAAAAAGGAAGAATTCAGCATGAACATGAGCAATGAATACATGTTGGTTGGAATTTTTAGTGATATAGATCTAAATGTGTAAATGATGGAAAGACAGAGGTACCAGTATTTTTATTCATGACATATTTACTAACCTTTGCATAGAGGAGGCCACAGAAGCCCAAAGGAAAACCTTACTAGGTAAAGGAGTTCATCTTAGGGTTTTCAAATGACCAGTGGGTATTCTTTTGCATCTTCCTCATTTGTTACATGCTCAATGCTTAAAACACCACCTTGTTTCCTCTCAATTGTGCTGAATCACTACTCCACACACCCATATATTTCTTCATTGGGACCCTATCATTTACAGACCCCTGGTATCCAGTATTTTTCTTTTTACTAGGTCAAAATCCTGATGAAGTAGGGAACTTTAATTGGGTCTTTGGAGAAGGAAGTAAGTATTTCTGAGTGGTATGTGAATGATTCCCACAGGGCTGCTGAAGAAATACATATATTATGTCTAGCAAAGGCTGGCCAAACATCAGAGGAGAAGGGAAAATGTACTTTCCAAGAACCTGCCTTTCAGATGACCACATGGGATTGGGGGTAGCTAGCATTTTATCCTGTCTGTGACACCAGCTGAAATTAAAATTGGGGCTACTGCTATCAAAGGATGACTGCTGTGCCAAATACATACCACATATCTTGCCTTCTAAATTAGGGCACCATCCAAAAGTGCATCTGGACCTCATCTAGGATTGGAATTTCAGTCTGGGGCTTTCGTTTATAGATTCACATACACAGTGAGGAGAACAAGGAGACAAAAGAATGTGACATGCTTATTACTGTAATGCTTAATTCTGTGCTGCCTAGACTATCAGTTGATTATATTTTTACTCCTTGATGCTGATATTCATTTGCTGGAAAGACTCAATACTTCCATGGAAGTAAGAAAACTAGTGTAGGGAATTTTGATTGTTCCCAGTGAAAGAAATAATACTGATACAGGAGAAGACACATCTGGAGAAATCATTCTATATGGAATTATTTACAATGATTGGCTCTGATATTTTGTGTGTCTTTTATTTCACATTTCCATATTAATTGCAATTTATTTCAAATTCAAATGGATTTGATGTCTTGGGAATTAACCACTCTTTTGTTTACTCTTTCTTCTTATGAGCCATATGGTATTCAGAAACAATTAAGTCCACTTAAATGTAGATTATTCCTTGAATATTTTGAGCTATGTTAGAAGTGGAAAGTGCTTTTGGATAAACAGATACAAAATATAAAGATAACCATCCAGTTATTCCTCCATGAGTTTTTTAATGAAAGCCAATTAGTGATTAGGAACTGTTCAACATGCAGGAGACACAACAGTAACAAACCAAATTTGTTCTGCCCTTGAGGATTGTTTTAGTTCCTAGGCTGCTGTATTAGTTAGGGTTCTCCAGAGAAACAGAATCAACAGGGAACACTCAGAAATATAAAATTTATAAAAGTGTCTCACATAACCATAGGAATGTAGAGTCAAAAATCCACAGGGCAGTCTGTGAAGCCAATGATTCCAATGGAGGGTCTGGATGAACTCCACAGGAGAGGATCACCAGCTGAGAAAGGAAGAGCCAGTCTCTTTTGAATCCTCCTTAAAAGGCTTCCAGTGATCAGATTAACAATTACTCATTGCATAAGACACTTCCCTTTGGCTTATTACAAATGAAATCAGCTGTGGATGCAGCTGACATGATCATGATTTAATTCTATGAAATGTCCTCATCGTAATAAACAGGCCAGCATTTGCCCAACCAGACAAACAGGTACCACCAAATGGCCAAGTTGACCCATGAACCTGACCATGACAGCTGCTCAAAGCACATAAGATGAAATAGTTTGGCTTAAACTATGGAAATTTGTATGCTTGCTGTTTTGAGGCCATGAAAATATCCAAATGAAGTCATCATCCATGTGATGCTTTCTTCCTGAAGACCAGCTACTGGTGCTCATTTGATTCTCTGCCACAAGGCAAGACACTTGGCTGCATCTCCTAGTCTCTTCCTTCAGCTTTCTCTTCATGTCTTTCTCTCTCTCTATTCATTCATTTTATAAAGGACTCTAGTATAAGATTGAGACCCATCCTGAATGAGGTGGATCACATTTTAACTGAAGTAGCCTTATCACATGGTCCTACTTACAATGAATTTACACCCACAGGAATGGATTATGTTGCATACTGATCTGATAAAAAGACAGTTAACATAATAAACAATAATTAGAAAAGAGATAGGTGTGGAGGAAACAGAACAGAGTCCAAACAGAGTAAGAAGGATAGGGGATGTTGGTGGAGGTGGGCCTGCAAATGTAGATACATCATTGAGAGGGATCTTGTTGAAAAATTGACAATTGAAAGGGGTTTAATATTGATGAGTGTGAGCCACACATTATTGGGTGAAATACTGTTCTCTGCATAGGGTACAGACAATTTAGATTCTTTAATGCTGGGACACGGTAGGAATTTTTGGGAAATGGTGAGAAAGCCCGCAAGGTTGAAGCAAAGCAAATGTGGGAACAAGTGTTAGAGATGAGGTTGCTTGTTAATAGAGAGCCAAGTAATGAAGGAACTATAGGGCATTGTATGTACCTTAACTTTAGGATAAAATGGAAGCTCCTATATGGCTGTTGCTTGTTTTCTTAGGTGTATGGTCTGGAAATTGACCCCAGGTCTCCCACATGGAAGATGAGTGTTCTACCACTGAACCACCCATGCACCCTCTGATAAGATTTTTTCTTTTGTTTGTTTTGTTTTGTTTTCACTCGTATCTTGTATTTTATTTCTTGTAAGTAATGTCCAAGGAAATGATAAAAAAACAATGGTAGCAGTCTTCTAATTCAAGGCAGTCAATTTAAATGCTAATGGACCCTCAGTGGAACCTCACCCATTTCCCCCAGAACTACAGTGGGCATTTATTTATGTTTCCTGAACCAAAAGATAATAATAACTATTACTAAACACACTGAAAAAAAGGTAGGTTTTTTTTCTTTGCATGGGCAGGCACTGGAAATCGAACCTGGGTCTCCAGTATGGCAGGCAAGAAGTGTGCTTGCTGAGCCACTGTGGCCCACTGAAAAAACAAGTAGGTTTTATTATTGTTCACGCATAGCTGAAAAATTCCAAAAACAATAGATTTTATTCTATGTAGAGGATCCACCAACTCGAACTGGCATGTAACTACTAAAATACCAATAATTATGATCCTTCCACTGGGGTCTTGCGTTTTCTGGAGGTGGTTTGATTGAATGCCAATGTAAATTGCTAACAACATAGTGAATATGTTCCATCTTCTTAGACAATAATGTTTGCTGGATGCTAAGTAATCACTTTTTCAATTAACAAAAATTTCAAATGGAAACCTTTTCACCAAATGAAATATTTACAAAGCTCCAATGTGTAAAGAAAAATTCTAAGGAAACTGTATTGGCCATAGTAAGTAGTAGTTGTCTGATGCAACTCTCCCTCTATGCATGCCCTAAAGTTCAGTGTAGCCCCCCTCCACCATGGTGTACACCCAAGGAAAAGACAGGGTAAAGAGAAGCATGGACTTTCATGTGCTTGGAACATCATGCCATCCTGCCTTTGAATCTCTAATTTCAAGATTGCACATCTGCCCAGGACACAGAAGAATCTGCAAGGGAGTCAGGAGTCACCAGGGCTGGGCCAATCTTGCTTGCCTTCTTCATAGGGACAAAATAGTTGGAAGGAGAATGCTTGGTATTTTATGTGCTTGAAGTCCAGCTCTTTAAATCTAAACTTTTCTGGCTCTTCAGTCTTTATGGTTGTGATGCATTTCAACAAAGTAAGACTTCCACTCATGTTAATGAAGCTTTCAGATTCTGTGGCACCTCCATTTTTAGCTCACAGTAATCAGCAATATATCTTCCCAAACAGCCTCCTGCCTCCTACTCTGGTTTCTGAATAGTCTGGGTCTTTTCCTTCTGTATATATTTCTTCTAGGCACAGAAGCCACTTGGGTCAATGTTGAGAACAGAGATATGGGTCCATGAAATGTAGGTGGCCAGGAAATCTGTCTTTATAGGCAGCCACAATTAAGGCACACTGAATCTGAAAGTTGTAGTTGGCATCATGGTTTATGGCACCAACATATGCTACAACTTGCAGTGGGTTGTCAAATGTACTTCTGATAGAACGCTTTGGTTTTTCTGATGTCTTCCAATCGATCACACACAGCTTGCCTTGATACTTAGCCTCACAGTCCATCAGACCTGCATACTTTAGGGTCTCATGCTGGACAGCACGTTCAAGAGCTCACACTCCACTGATATCTTGCAGAACTAGTGAACACTTTTAATGTAGCCAGATTCGAGAAGGTTTTCATCTCTCTCTTTTCAATTGCCCTGGTATTGACAGCAATTCCTGCATTCCAAAGCTTCATGGAGCTGTTTCCCTTGTAAAAATGCATTTGAAGTATAATCTGCAAAGCCATCTTCTCCCAGTTCTAGAATCATCTCCTGCTTCCAGCTCTTCACATAAGGGATCTATTGTCAGGCCACGGTCTTTTGAAGGACCCAGGTCACACTGGGTACCATTCTTTACAAAGGGATTTTCAAAGGAATTGAAGGGTCACTTGTTTTGATTTTACACATCTCTCTGGATTGAAGAGAGGAAGCCAATTCCATGGAACTCTGGCTTGATCATCTTGCTTTGGGGGCTTATGCTTACTCACAGGCTCATATAGTAAAGCATCTTCCATAAAAAGTGATTCTGGAGTCTAAGCATGATCTCTTGAGGACACTATAGATTGTATTAAATCAGAGTGTTTTTCTTGGTCCACTTCTTCATAAGAGTTCACTTTTTTCTTCCTGTCACATGAAAAGGTAATAGAGAAACTCACACAAGGTGCTGATTCTATGGAAAACCCTTTTGAACTTCTAAGCTTCCTTGCTAATGATCTGACAAGCCTTCATTTTTAATGGTCACTTCCCTCCAATTGACTTGCAATGTCCAAGACCTGTTATATTTTTTGCTTTCTCAGAAGAGGCCAGCCAGAGATGCAGAGTTTTGCTTGTTTCCTTAGAAGTGAGGAACCACTCAGGACTGAGAATTTCATGGTTCCTGCACTTTCAAATAGAGCTCCTATAGGGTTTTATTTTTGTCTTGTTTTGTATGGGTGGGCACCAGGAATTGAACTTGGGTCTCCAGTATTCCTAAAGGGTTTTGTTTGTTTGTTTGTTTTTATTACATGGGCAGACACTGGGAATCTAACTGGCTCTCTGGCATGGAAGGTGACAGCTTTGCCACTGAGCCACCATTGCCCTCCTATAGAGTTTTAAGTACAGGAGTGAAATGACCCGACTTTTCCTAAGGACCACAGGCTATAGACAGTAGGGGCACAAGGGGATATACCAGTCAGGAAATTATTGCAATACCCTTGTCAAAAATAATGATGCTTAGAACCAGTTGGTAGCAAAGGAAGGGTGAGAAGTGGTCAGAGTTAGGAGATGTTATGAAAGTAATTATACCTTGATTTCCTGGGAAACTAAAGAGCTGGTAGGAAGGGAAAAAGTAGGATTATGCCAAATTTTGATGTTCAGAAATTGAAAGGGTAGAATTTTATTAACTCCTCTGGGAAATGAGCAGATAGATTAATTTTGCAGAGTTAATGGTCAGAATTCAGTTTTAAACATACTGAATTTGATATATATATTACTTAACATAGAAAAGATAAGCATTTCCTACTTGGGAATTTTTTACCTAAGGATCATAATCATGACTCCATGGGAAGACTTTGGGAATTTGTGAACCTTCTGCAATTTTGTGTGTTTATACAGATGTGCATTTTTGTGGGAGAACTTTTGCATTTATGAAGTTTTTAAAGAGGTCCATAATTCCAGATAGTTAGAAGTCATTAAATATTTGATCATAAATAAGTCACAATATCCAGGGGTTAGAGAATATATATATATATACTAAGCTCAAATTAATGATTTTTAGGGAAATGACATTAAGAATAGAAATTTTGAAGTAAGCAGATTGCTGTTGTCTTCAGTGCACTGTGTGTCTCATATCAAACATGATGGTGATAATTTCCCATGTATCCAAAGACACACATGCATAAAAGAATTGTTAATCTAGTCTCCCAAACCACATTTTCACAGTTAAATTTATCTGCTCTTACATTTATGATGGCTTCTGTAAGAAAGTTTGACAAATTGTAGTCATAGAATGTGGGTGCTGTTAAAAAGATCAAGTCAATTTTTCATATGGGTGAACTGTATTCCAGGGGGGAAGAGGAAGATGGTAAAATAATGTAAGGGATTAATTTTGGAGCTGGGTCCTGATCGTAGGATTCTGCCATCAAGGGTCAATGCTGCTTTCTCAACTTACATGAGATCAAGTGGCAAAATTATTAAACCTTAAAAGTTTAGTAAGACCTTGAATGGCAGCCCCATTTGGGCTTAGAAACATGGCCTTATTTTTTCTTCCTCAGGCTTAGCTTTTATAAATATAAGGTCTAATTCCTCTGATTCAGAATAATTATCTTTATGTATAAATTTACTTCAGATAGCAATCTACACATTTCATCTGTATTTTCCTTAATGCTCCATTTATCTTATAACATAGATATTTTTCTTTCCTTTTCAGAAGTGAAAACTCTTAGATTGTCAGTTTGTTAAAACACGGTTCCAAAATTGCCATCATGTGGGAATCATGGCACTGGGGTCTAGCCTCCACTACTGGCCAAATGTTGGCTGCTAAGAATCCAGAGCTCATGCTCCTGCAGAGGGCACCCAAAAGATTGAAGCAATGGCTATTCCTTTAACTTTTCTTGCTAAAGGAACCACTATCCTTACCAGATAGATTTAGTGTGGAGGAAACTCCCTGGAGGTGACAGCAGATTCTGGCTAAGATATCTTTCAGAAGATACAGTAACATACAGTAATTATGTAAGTAACACAGTGATAACTTGTTTCATTACATCAGCCAAGACAGAAATGTTGTACCTTTGCATCACTGATGATGACTTTGAATCTTCTTAAGCATTTTATTTTTTGACTGGGATAAAGAGGAGGTTTGAGAGCACTGACAGCACATCCATATGCCATGGATAGTGAACGCTCAAGTATCTTGGCTGCACTGCTCAAGCATCATTTTGAGAATAAGGGGCTTAGACAAAGTGATGGAGATTCAAGCCCAAGTGGATGAACTAAAGGAATCATGGCCGGAAACCACAGCTGAAAGACTGGAGTTATTGGCAGCCCAAACAAAAATCTTGTTAATTCATCTGTCACCTTTAAAAGGACCAGAAGAAGCCTTGCTTAAAGCCATGAGTATGAAGAATCTCACGCTGACACTCATCAACAATGCATTGATTTTGTGTTGCTCTATATAATTGTGCCACCTCTCTGTGGTGA
This sequence comes from Tamandua tetradactyla, assembly GCF_023851605.1. NCBI lineage: Eukaryota > Metazoa > Chordata > Mammalia > Pilosa > Myrmecophagidae > Tamandua > Tamandua tetradactyla. The sequence goes on along the minus strand of NW_027518407.1, from coordinate 33,099 downwards.
ATTTATGCAGCCAAGCTTTGTGAAGAAATAAGAAAGAAAAAGTTATTTGTCAAGGATATGAGAGAATAAGGAGTTGAAAGCAATCCTTGTGACTCAAATCTTTCACTACTAACAGTATCTGCCCCTTGTCACTTTCTTTTTTAAAGGAACCTTCTTCTATGCCTCCAGATTTATCTTTTGCCTATCAACCAATTGATTCAAGTGCACCTGAGATTTAACCATTTATTGCAGGAGTAGCCTTAAAAAGGTGTTTTCTTGTATCATTGATTTAACAAATGTCTGCTTAGAGAAACATTTTCGGTTTCAATTCCACAACGCTGTCACCAAGGTGGAAACCACCAGTTTTATGAGCTGTGTGCTAAGGAACTTTGCATGTGAATGCAAAAGTTTTCAAGAGACAGTCCTGCTTATATCTTATCTTAATGTCTTTGTTATTGAAGAGTTGTAGGCGCTTCAAAACATTAAAAATGGAGAATAGTTGTTTATTTGGGAATTGTAATCAAATTGTTGGTGCTGCTTGTTTTTAGGAGCCATGACAGATTAAGTATTATAAACATTTTATTTCAGTCAGATGGGAATATTTTTCTAGTCCATTAGAAGCACACACAGTTATCCTTGTTCTCCTAGTGTTTACTCTTGAGAATGAAGTTTAACATGCTGATAATTCACAATAGAGTTAATAGCTTGACATCCTATTTCTGCATTACAATTTATTTGAGAGGAAGATGGAATAGGAGATAACAGAATAGGTAGTAGAGTGGGTGGAGAGGGTAATTGCTCTAGCTCACCAAATATAAAGTCAAGAACTACATTGGATGTGCTAGCATTTTACTTGTATAAGGAGAGATGCTGTAGGTAATTCTTTCCATTCTGGGCAAAACCCAAAAAGAACAGAGTCTACAGTCAAATCCTGGGTTTGGATCCTGGGTTTGGATTCAACTGTTGTTGAATAACAATTTGAACATCATTTGTAGGCTAATAAATTTTTTAATCTCCCTAATTTTGGAAAATTCTTTTGTGAAACTTGAGAGTAGACAGTAAGATGTATTGAACCAATATAAAATACTACAGCATTCATTTAATTGCAGGAAGATAACTGGACTAAAATCATACTGCTTAGGCCACTCCACCACCTGTTATCTAATATATATTTTTGATGTTTTTCTGAAAGAAAGATATCTGATGCCCTGGATCTAATGATATTTATCTATCAATAAGTGCTTTTAAATAGAAAAGATATTATATTTGACTATTTCCAAACAAAAGAATAAATTTGTCTATAGAACCTTGTCATCTGTTTAGATTAGTCATTTGCCTTGTACATGTGTCTCCCATAATCTGGTGCCCAGTCCCAATTCTTCCATCAAAACCTCTTGATTCTTGCAACCTGATTCATTTATTTGAAATATATCCTAGGCCCAGTAGAACTCTCTTCAAGTTGGTCATGCATGAAACAAACATTTTTCCAGTCCTCTTTATCAAAACAAATGCCTTCTAATTGCATCATTTCTTATTAGAAAACATGTCTGCTCTAGACAAAAATTTAACACTTCTGAGTAATAGTTTCCAAATAGCTTTAATCCAAAGAAAAATGTTTAAAGCTTATTTCCCTTTCATAGACATACCTGGATAAAATTAATTTTCATGTTTTAGGGATCAATTACTTAACTGTTCTTTTGCCTCCTTATGTATATAATTTGACAGATTATTTCCATGTTATTTTAATCATCCTGAAGTCTCAGAAATAAATAAAATAAGACAAGAAACCATTGGAATATGTGGTAACACCTATTTGCTTTTATCTTTGTAAGCTGTGTACTAATGTAGTGGAGTGTATTTAAAAATCACTGTAGCAGAAATAAGGCTGTAGCTTTTGGAAACCTGGTGTCTCTTTGATTGGAACACAGACTATAAAATTGTTGCTATTCTGAGATGGTTAGGAGAAAAGCCATTTACTTCCACCTGACAGTTCATAAATGGTATGTAGGTATAATAGTTCAATCTGTAAAAGAGAAAATGAGAATAATACAAATGGTTTTGGAATCATTGTAAGACTTATATGTTTTAAGTTACTTGCATCAAATCATGTAGTTCATAGGTGAGAAAGGAGGGTAAACTGAGAAATTTCAATTCCAAAGATAATACAGTATTTGCTGGGAGAGAAAATGAATTAGGAAGTTATGACAAAATGTCATAATATAAAATGGAAATAGAAACAAGGTTGTTGCTATTTTCCTTAATCTTATATTTTGGCTTTCCTTAATATAAAGATAGTAGATTCCCTTTGGTACATGAGAGAATAAACATACTTACTTTACTATGAGACTCCAGCAATATACTTTCTCCATCCCCCCAAGTTAAAGAATCAGAGGCAAAGGTATAACAGCTGTGAGAGGTAAAATATATAATAAATGATGGATAGATAGATTGCAAAATGCTTTAAGCCTAAGGGAAGATTCTAAGTGAGAGCATCTACTGCATGAAGCAGTGATTTATAATGAACAAGGATCTATGGATTTATATATTTTTTTGCCTATTTAGCTTTATATGACATATTTATAATTTAAAATGTAGACTATTTCAATGTGATGCATATTTCCTAAACATTACAGCATTTTAGAACATAAAACTTGAGGTTGCACCAAACTAAAAATTTCTATTATTGATTTTCAAGGATAGATAAAAGTTTGCTGAAGGACAAAATAAGGAAGGATAGCCAGGCCAGAGCAAAAAGCATATGGCAAGGACAAAATTATGGACCACACAATATACTCTAGAAAATTTAATTAGTCAAATTTGAAAAACTCCTATAATCGGATGCAATTAACATTTGTATTCTGACAGAACTACAGAGAGTGCATTTTGAATATAGTACCATGTATTTCATTGTATCCTCAATAATATATCGTCCCTGAACTGCAAATCAATTGTAATTGTGTCTTTGGAGACCGAGGTAATGTTTTCTGGGTTGCTATAAGGACGGAATCTCAAAGGGCTGTTGGGGAAATACATATATCATATCCAGCAAAGGCAATCCAAAGCATCAGAGGATGGAAAAAGAAGGAAATTTCCAGGAAACAGCCTTACTGATGAAGCGTGGGTACATTGGCTCAGGGACAGCTAAACATTTGGTCTTTCTGCACCATCAGCTATAATTAGGAATAGGGCTGCAGTGTCTGGTCTGGCTTTCAAATGATCACTTCTGTGCTGTAAGTTACACATATGCACACACACACAAACCCATGCACTCACACACCACAGACACGCACATGTACAATCAAACACTCATATACTGCCTTTAAGACAAGGTGCCATCCGATGATGTATCTGGCCCTCATCTTGAATTGAAAATTCAGTCTTGTAGCTACACTTGAATCATCATATATTCACCTACCTAGTGGAGAAACCGACAGGACAAAAAATGTAGCATGCTGTTTGACACTTGACAGTGCTTCCCAAGCTGTCAGGGGATGGCATTTTCATTTCTCAATACTGATTTTTATTTACCACGGAATTTTGTGTGGTCCCAAGGAACGAAGCAAGAAGCCAAGGCTACTACAGGGGAAGACACATTTCACAACTCATTCATGTCTGATATTTTCTCCGCTTTTTATTTTACATTCACATATTAATTGGATTTATTTCAAATTCAAAATAGATTTGAAGTCTTGGGAATGAGTCCTCTCTTTTACTTATTCTTCCTTCTTACTGGTCTTATGCTACATGAAATGCTGACTCCTTCTTTGATATAAATGTAAATACCCATTTATTCATCTTAGAAATATTTATAGAGTGCCTATTAGTTATGAGGAACTATGTTGGAGATACAACATTAAAAGGAACAGTCAAACTGCTATGCTCTTATGGAGCTTTATTGAGGAGGGATTAAAAATAATCAACTTAACAGGAGTTGGAAGAAAACAATATGTGCGGGGGAAATGGAGCAGTCTGAGCAGAGTAATATGGAGAGGTGAATGTCAGCATGAACATTAAAATAGATGATTAAAGGGGTGCATGGTTAGATCAGAGGTTAGAATGGCACATTTCATGCAGGAGACCTGGGTTTGAGTCTAGGCTTAATTGAGAAAATAGCATTTGAAAGGGACTTACATTAGATGTGGGCATGCCACATAATCCCTTGAGCAGTTCAATATCTTGATATTGGGGCACAGTTGAACTTTTTTGAGAAACAGTAAGATTGCCAGCAAGTCTGGAAGAGAGTAAATATTGGGGTAAATATTAGGATATGAAACTATTTATTAATGGAGGCCCAAGATACACAGGAAATTTAGAGTTTTGTATGGAATTTAACTTTAGAGCAAAATAAGAGTACTTACAGGGTGCAGGAGAGGTATGACCTGACTTTTTTTTTGTTATGCTCTATGACAGGGGTCACATTTCATTCTTTTCTCTATCTAATTATCCCATTATTACAGCACCACTTGTTGATTTTGCTTATTTGTTTGTTTTTCCTTGTTTCTTTGCTGTTTTTTTGGGGGGGAGCTTATGGATGGGAAATTGAACCCAGGTCTCCCGCATGGCGGGTGAGAATTCTACCACTGAATTACTCTTGCACCTCCATGACCTAACTTTTGAATTAAAGACCTACAAGCTATAGATAGTAAATGGTACAGGTGTGAACCAGTTAAAAGATAACTGAAATATTCTTGACAAAAATAATGGTGTTTGCACCCAAGTGGTAGCAGAAGAGCTGGTGAAAAATAGTCAGATTAAGGATATGTCATGAAGGTGAGGACCCCAGGATTTCCTGGAAGTTTGAAGAGCATATAGAAGGGAAAATGAGTAAGATAAGGCCAAATTTTTGGCTTGATTAACTGAAAAAGTGAAATTTTATTATCTAATCTGGGGAATGAGCAGATCAATTTTTGGAAGCGATATGTAGGAATTCCGTTTTAAATATGACATGTTTTACATACTTATTATTAATCACTTGTAATTATAGGATGTTAACATTGGAATAAAAGTTCAGCATCTTCTATTTGTTAAGTTCTTTTTTTTTTCTTTTTTTTATTAATCTTTTTTTTATTAATTAAAAAAAGAATTAACAAAACAATTAGAAATCATTCCAATCTACATGTACAATCAGTAATTCTTAATAACATCACATAGTTGCATATTCATCATTTCTTAGTACATTTGCATCAATTTAGAAAAAGAAATAAAAAGACAACAGAATAAGAATTAAAACAATAATAGAAAAAGAAAAAAAAACAAAAAAAACAAAAACAAAAAACCTATACCTCACATGCAGCTTCATTCAGTGTTTTAACATAATTGCATTACAATTGGGTAGTATTGTGCTGTCCATTTCTGAGTTTTTATATCCAGTCCCGTTGTACAGTCTGTATCCCTTCATCTCCAATTATCCCTTCTCTTTTTTTTTTTTTAATTAACGGAAAAAAAGAAATTAACCCAACATTTAGAGATCATACCATTCTACACATGCAATCATTAATTCTTAACATCATCACATAGATGCATGATCATCATTTCTTAGTACATTTGCATTGGTTTAGAAGAACTAGCAACATAACCGAAAAAGATATAGAATGTTAATATAGAGAAAAAAATAAAAGTAATAATAGTAAAATCAAAACAAAACAAAACAAAACAAAACAAAAACCTATAGCTCAGATGCAGCTTCATTCAGTGTTTTAACATGATTACTTTACAATTAGGTATTATTGTGCTGTCCATTTTTGAGTTTTTGTATCTAGTCCTGTTGCACAGTCTGTATCCCTTCAGCTTCAATTACCCATTGTCTTACCCTGTTTCTAACTCCTGCTGAACTCTGTTACCAATGACATATTTCAAGTTTATTCTCGAATGTCCGTTCACATCAGTGGGACCATACAGTATTTGTCCTTTAGTTTTTGGCTGGATTCACTCAGCATAATATTCTCTAGGTCCATCCATGTTATTACATGGTTCATAAGTTTATCTTGTCTTAAAGCTGCATAATATTCCATCGTATGTATATACCACAGTTTGTTTAGCCACTCTTCTGTTGATGGAGATTTTGGCTGTTTCCATCTCTTTGCAATTGTAAATAATGCTGCTATAAACATTGGTGTGCAAATGTCCGTTTGTGTCTTTGCCCTTAAGTCCTTTGAGTAGATACCTAGCAATGGTATTGCTGGGTCGTATGGCAATTCTATATTCAGCTTTTTGAGGAACCGCCAAACTGCCTTCCACAGTGGTTGCACCCTTTGACATTCCCACCAACAGTGGATAAGTGTGCCTCTTTCTCCGCATCCTCTCCAGCACTTGTCATTTTCTGTTTTGTTGATAATGGCCATTCTGGTGGGTGTGAGATGATATCTCATTGTGGTTTTGATTTGCATTTCTCTAATGGCCAGGGACATTGAGCATCTCTTCATGTGCCTCTTGGCCATCCGTATTTCCTTTTCTGAGAGGTGTCTGTTCAAGTCTTTTTCCCATTTTGTAATTGGGTTGGCTGTCTTTTTGTTGTTGAGATGAACAATCTCTTTATAAATTCTGGATACTAGACCTTTACCTGATATATCATTTCCAAATATTGTCTCCCATTGTGAAGGCTGTCTTTCTACTTTCTTGATGAAGTTCTTTGATGCACAAAAGTGTTTAATTTTGAGGAGTTCCCATTTATTTATTTCCTTCTTCAGTGCTCTTGCTTTAGGTTTAAGGTCCATAAAACCGCCTCCAGTTGTAAGATCCATAAGATATCTCCCAACATTTTCCTCTAACTGTTTTATGGTCTTAGACCTAATGTTTAGATCTTTGATCCATTTTGAGTTAACTTTTGTATAGGGTGTGAGAGATGGGTCTTCTTTCATTCTTTTGCATATGGATATCCAGTTCTCTAGGCACCATTTATTGAAGAGACTGCTCTGTCCCAGGTGAGTTGGCTTGACTGCCTTATCAAAGATCAAATGTCCATAGATGAGAGGGTCTATATCTGAGCACTCTATTCGATTCCATTGGTCGATATATCTATCTTTATGCCAATACCATGCTGTTTTGACCACTGTGGCTTCATAATATGCCTTAAAGTCAGGCAGCGCGAGACCTCCAGCTTCGTTTTTTTTCCTCAAGATGTTTTTAGCAATTCGGGGCACCCTGCCCTTCCAGATAAATTTGCTTATTGGTTTTTCTATTTCTGAAAAATAAGTTGTTGGGATTTTGATTGGTATTGCATTGAATCTGTAAATCAATTTAGGTAGGATTGACATCTTAACTATATTTAGTCTTCCAATCCATGAACACGGTATGCCCTTCCATCTATTTAGGTCTTCTGTGATTTCTTTTAGCAGTTTTTTGTAGTTTTCTTTATATAGGTTTTTTGTCTCTTTAGTTAAATTTATTCCTAGGTATTTTATTCTTTTAGTTGCAATTGTAAATGGGATTCGTTTCTTGATTTCCCCCTCAGCTTGTTCATTACTAGTGTATAGAAATGCTACAGATTTTTGAATGTTGATCTTGTAACCTGCTACTTTGCTGTACTCATTTATTAGCTCTAGTAGTTTTGTTGTGGATTTTTCCGGGTTTTCGACGTATAGTATCATATCGTCTGCAAACAGTGATAGTGTTACTTCTTCCTTTCCAATTTTGATGCCTTGTATTTCTTTTTCTTGTCTAATTGCTCTGGCTAGAACCTCCAACACAATGTTGAATAATAGTGGTGATAGTGGACATCCTTGTCTTGTTCCTGATCTTAGGGGGAAAGTTTTCAATTTTTCCCCATTGAGGATGATATTAGCTGTGGGTTTTTCATATATTCCCTCTATCATTTTAAGGAAGTTCCCTTGTATTCCTATCTTTTGAAGTGTTTTCAACAGGAAAGGATGTTGAATCTTGTCGAATGCCTTCTCTGCATCAATTGAGATGATCATGTGATTTTTCTGCTTTGATTTGTTGATATGGTGTATTACATTAATTGATTTTCTTATGTTGAACCATCCTTGCATACCTGGGATGAATCCTACTTGGTCATGATGTATAATTCTTTTAATGTGTTGTTGGATACGATTTGCTAGAATTTTATTGAGGATTTTTGCATCTGTATTCATTAGAGAGATTGGTCTGTAGTTTTCTTTTTTTGTAATATCTTTGCCTGGTTTTGGTATGAGGGTGATGTTGGCTTCATAGAATGAATTAGGTAGTTTTCCCTCCACTTCGATTTTTTTGAAGAGTTTGAAGAGAATTGGTACTAATTCTTTCTGGAACGTTTGGTAGAATTCACATGTGAAGCCATCTGGTCCTGGACTTTTCTTTTTAGGAAGCTTTTGAATGACTAATTCAATTTCTTTACTTGTGATTGGTTTGTTGAGGTCATCTATGTCTTCTTGAGTCAAAGTTGGTTGTTCATGTCTTTCCAGGAACCCGTCCATTTCCTCTAAATTGTTGTATTTATTAGCATAAAGTTGTTCATAGTATCCTGTTATTACCTCCTTTATTTCTGTGAGGTCAGTAGTTATGTCTCCTCTTCCATTTCTGATCTTATTTATTTCCCTCTCTCTTCTTCTTTTTGTCAATCTTGCTAAGGGCCCATCAATCTTATTGATTTTCTCATAGAACCAACTTCTGGCCTTATTGATTTTCTCTATTGTTTTCATGTTTTCAATTTCATTTATTTGTGCTCTAATCTTTGTTATTTCTTTCCTTTTGCTTGCTTTGGGGTTAGCTTGCTGTTCTTTCTCCAGTTCTTCCAAATGGATAGTTTATTCCTGCATTTTTGCCTTTTCTTCTTTTCTGATATAGGCATTTAGAGCAATAAATTTCCCTCTTAGCACTGCCTTTGCTGCGTCCCATAAGTTTTGATATGTTGTGTTTTCATTTTCATTCGCCTCGAGGTATTTGCTAATTTCTCTTGCAATTTCTTCTTTGACCCAGTCGTTGTTTAGGAGTGTGTTGTTGAGCCTCCACGTATTTGTGAATTTTCTGGCACTCTGCCTATTATTGATTTCCAACATCATTCCTTTATGGTCCGAGAAAGTGTTGTGTAAGATTTCAATCTTTTTAAATTTGTTAAGACTTGCTTTGTGACCCAGCATATGGTCTATCTTTGAGAATGATCCATGAGCACTTGAGAAAAAGGTGTATCCTGCTGTTGTGGGATGTAATATCCTATAAATATCTATTAAGTCTAGTTCATTTATAGTAATATTCAGATTCTCTATTTCTTTGTTGATCCTCTGTCTAGATGTTCTGTCCCTTGATGAGAGTGGTGAGTTGAAGTCTCCAACTATTATGGTATATGAGTCTATTTCCCTTTTCAGTGTTTGCAGTATATTCCTCACGTATTTTGGGGCATTCTGATTCGGTGCGTAAATATTTATGATTGTTATGTCTTCTTGTTTAATTGTTCCTTTTATTAGTATATAGTGTCCTTCTTTGTCTCTTTTAACTGTTTTACATTTGAAGTCTAATTTGTTGGATATTGGTATAGCCACTCCTGCTCTTTTCTGGTTGTTATTTGCATGAAATATCTTTTCCCAACCGTTCACTTTCAACCTATGTTTATCTTTGGGTCTAAGATGTGTTTCCTGTAGACAGCATATAGAAGGATCCTGTTTTTTAATCCATTCTGCCAATCTATGTCTTTTGATTGGGGAATTCAGTCCATTGACATTTAGTGTTATTACTGTTTGGATAATATTTTCCTCTAACATTTTGCCTTTTGTATTATATATATCATATCTGATTTTCCTTCTTTCTACACTCTTTTCCATATCTCTCTCTTCTGTCTTTTTGTATCTGACTCTAGTGCTCCCTTTAGTATTTCTTGCAGAGCTGGTCTCTTGGTCACAAATTCTTTCAGTGACTTTTTGTCTGAGAATATTTTAATTTCTCCCTCATTTTTGAAGGATAATTTTGCTGGATATAGGGGTCTTGGTTGGCAGTTTTTCTCTTTTCGTATTTTAAATATATCATCCCACTGTCTTCTAGCTTCCATGGTTTCTGCTGAGAAATCTACACAAAGTCTTATTGGGTTTCCCTTGTATGTAATGGATTGTTTTTCTCTTGCTGCTTTCAAGATCTTCTCTTTCTCTTTGACCTCTGACATTCTAACTAGTAAGTGTCTTGGAGAACGCCTATTTGGGTCTAATCTCTTTGGGGTGCGCTGCACTTCTTGGATCTGTAATTTTAGGTCTTTCATAAGAGTTGGGAAATTTTCAGTAATAATTTCTTCCATTAGTTTTTCTCCTCCTTTTCCCTTCTCTTCTCCTTCTGGGACACCCACAACACGTATATTTGTGCGGTTCATATTGTCCTTGAGTTCCCTGATACCCTGTTCAAATTTTTCCATTCTTTTCCCTATAGTTTCTGTTTCTTTTTGGAATTCAGATGTTCCATCCTCCAAATCACTAATTCTATCTTCTGTCTCTTTAAATCTATCATTGTAGCTATCCATTATTTTTTCTATGTTTGCTACTTTATCCTTCACTTCCATAAGTTCTGCAATTTGTTTTTTCAGTTTTTCTATTTCTTCTTTATGTTCAGCCCATGTCCTCTTCATGTCCTCCCTCAATTTATCGATTTCATTTTTGAAGAGGTTTTCCATTTCTGTTCGTATATTCAGCATTAGTTGTCTCAGCTCTTGTGTCTCATTTGAGCTATTGGTTTGTTCCTTTGACTGAGCCATATTCTCAATCTTTTGAGCGTGGACAGTTATCTTCTGCTGCTGGCGTCTGGGCATTTATTCAGATTTCTCTTGGTGTTGGACCCAGCAAGGTTGTAATATTTTTCTGTGAAATCTCTGGGTTCTGTTTTTCTTATCCTGCCCAGTAGGTGGCGCTCGTGGCACACGTTTGTCTGCGGGTCCCACCAGTAAAAGGTGCTGTGGGACCTTAAACTTTGGAAAACTCTCGCCGTCCTGGGGGTTCGCTAGCCGAAGCGGCTTGAGCTGGCCCGGGGTCCAAACGCAGGGAGGGTTGCTGGTCGCTGCAGCCAGGGAAAGAGCCCGTCCGAATTTCCTAGTCGGCCCTGGGCAACAAGCGTGGCGGGAGGGCGCCAGCGGCAGCGGCCTGCCCGAGAAAGTGCACGTTCCCCGGGAGTCACGGGGTCACTGTTCTCCGCGACCTGGGGGTTTCCGATCCAATTCTCTCAGTTGGTCCTGGGGCTGCGCGTGGTGTGGGCGCCAGTCGCCTTGGTTTCAGGGGACCACCTCTCCAATTCTGCCAGCCGGCCCGGGAAGGGGGAAGGGAGTAACTCCGGCCGCTTGCCACCCCGCCCGGTAAGGCCCGCGCGCCTCGGCGATCTCACCCGAGCTGCTTCTCTCAGCCAGCCAGCCGTTCCAGAATGGGGTACACTGTCTTTTTTATCTCTGTTGTGGCTTTGGGCGCTTTCTGTATCGTTTCTACTCCCCTAGTAGGTGTCCTGGGGAAGAAACTAAGATCCACGCGTCTTACTAAGCCGCCATCTTCCAGGAAGTCCGGGAAGACACATCTTGAGATGCCATTCTATATGGGATGCTTTAGCAAGATTGGTTCTGATATTTATGCACCTTTTGTTTCACATTTTCAAATGAATTGCAATTTGTTTTGAATTCAAGATGGATTTGAGGTTTGGGGAAACAATTTCTCTCTCTCTCTCTCTCTCTTTTTTAACTCTTCCTTCATATAAGTCCTATGGCATAAAGAAAGTACACATGGATGCAACCTTTTTCTGAATATTTTGACCTAGGTTAGAAATGGAAAGTGCTTTGGGATAAACAGCATCAAACTATGAAATTAACTACCCATTTATTTTTCTAATACTTTTCTATGGATATCAATTATGTACTAGGAATTGTTCATGATACTGGGGATATAGCATTAAATTAAAAAGTTTGTTCTGACCTTGTAGGGTTTGCATTCTTACCTGAAAAAAATTAAGAATTAACATTATAAACAAGAGTTAGGAGGAGTTAATAGTTATGGGGAAGGCATGGGAAATGCAACAGGGTCTGAGCAAAGTAGTAAGGATGGGGCATGTAACAATGTAAGTAGATGATTAAGATAGACCTAATTGATAAAATAGTCACTGAAAGGATCTTTTTTAAGATGGGAGTGAGCTATGGATTTTTTGGGGGAATAATGTGCCAGTCAGTCAGAACAAAAAGTTCAAAATCTCTAACATTGGGACAAAGTTGGAATTTTTGAGAAATAGCAAAGAAGTATGCAAACTTGAAGCTGAGTGAATGAGAGGCAACTGTGTTAGATGATGAGGTTGTTCAGTTAATGGAGGTCACTAAAGGAGGAAATTAAAGGCCATTTTTATGAATTTGGCATGAGTGTCCAGTAAAATGGGAGCTTCTTCCATTTTCATAAGTACAGGAAACATAACCTGATTTAAAAAAAAAAAAAGACTGCAGGCTTTTTTAGTAAAAAAAAAAAAAAGGGACAAGGGTGTAGTCCAGTTAGGAGATTATTGCAATATACTTGTCAAAAGTAATAGTGTTTGCATTGGTAGTAGCAGTGGAGGTGCTTAGTACTGATTAAATTCAGGATCTATTACAAAGGTAAGGACACCAGGAATTCATGGAAATTTGAAGAGAACTGAGTAGGGAAATAGATCAACTTTTGGAAGTGAAATGTAGAAATTAAATTTTAAACCTGTTAATTTTGAAAAATTTGTTACACATCCCTTAAAATTAAAGAAGGTTAATACTGGAAAGTAATTTAGGCATCAGCTGGTTGTGGAACTTTTAATGTATCATGGCCAGAAATTTCCTGGGCGTATTTCTCGTAATTGGCAAATACTCTAAAATGTTATGTTTACACAGATGTGCAGTTTGGCAGGATCTTCTTTGCTTTTATCTGGTTCTTAAAGTATGCCATATTTCCAAAATGTTAAGAGTCATTCATTGATATGTGAAGATAAAAAGTCAAGAAATACAAAGGTTGAAGGATATCCATAAGTTCATGTGATTGACTCTTAGGTAAATTATAAGTATACAGATTGTGAAGGAAAAACAATCCTGTTGTTTTCAATACACTCAGTCGTTTGTTTCAGAGCAGATAGATATCTTATGTATGCAAGAATATGTTTGTATAAAAGTATTATTAATTGGTTTCCAACATGATATCTTCACATTTAAGGCTATTTATTCTTACATTTATCGTGTATTTTACAAGATTGTTTAGCATATTGGAATCATAATGGTTGGTGCTAGAAAAATCACCAACCAAATTTTTCATATGGGTTAACTGCATCACAATGGTAAAGTTCCTAAAATTATGGTGGTGCTTACTTTTGGAGCTATGTCCTAATAACAAGACCTCTCAATCTAAGGCAAATGAACTTCTTATTCAAATTACATGAGTATGTGTAAAAATATTCAATTTCAGGAATTTAAAAAGAATCTGAATGAAAGCCCCATGGTGGGTACATTGCTTCCTACTGGAAACTTGGCCTTGGCTTTGTCCACATGCTCAACTATTATAAATAAGTCAGGTCATATTCCTCTGACTCAGAATAAAAATAACTTTGTAGAGTATAATCATATGTCAGACACTGAAATATCCATTTCACTTATCTTTAGCTTATCTTATAACATAGATAGTTTTCTTCCTTTTCAAAGGTGAGGAAACTTAGATTGGGAGTTGTTAAAACAGTTTTCCAAGATATACAGCTTCCAAGAGATGGAATCTGAATTTAAAATCAGATGCATTTTAATTATGCTGTTCTGCCTATGCCAGTCTTGTCTCTTCTCAGCTGGGACGCTCATGTATAAGCATTACTTCTCCACACCAATGGTCTTAGATAATCTCGAATGGGTGCACTCTCAAGTCTGGGGGCCAGTTTGCTGTCAGCTTTGAAAGCAGAACGTACCTGATCATATTTCTAGAAAGCTCACCCAACTTTGTGTACCTGATGGTGGGAGGATTCCAAAAGTGAGAAGAGAAGCTTTTAAAGCTTCTTAAAACTAAGCTTGGAATTCATGCATTACATCCTCTGCTACAACTTACGAGTCAAAGAAACCACAATGCCATCTTTGATAAAAGGTAGAAAAATAGCCCAGACTCTTGAAATTGGGACCTCTAAAGTGTATCTTTTAAAAAAATATATATATATTCACAGGTCACTTATTTGCGATTTAGTTTACCTCTTTCTATTTTAAAAAGAAATTTGGTACTAAAATATAATATGATGAATTTGTGGTACAATGGTATTACACACAGAAGTCAAAATGGTGATTATAATATTGTATTTCAAATGAAATATGAAAGGATTTTATCAAGTTTGTTTCTTTGTCTGTTCTGAGACTTTGTAGTTTCTTGTGTAAATAAAGACAGGAAGCTTTCATTACAAATACATGCTTTGAAAGAATCTTGTTTTTAAGACTTCACTAGCACCTTGGGGTTGAATTATGGTGTAAATGTAAATTCCTGTTTGTAAGAGAGTTTGAGAATGTTCTGCCTAACAGGGTGAGGTTGCAGTTAATGCAAACATTATTCATTCTTTCTAGAACTTCTTAATGAGTCTTTGTTAACCTCTTAACAGGTGACAGAGGAAGGAGTGTATCAGAGAGTATCCAGTTAAGAAGAAATCCTTGTTCCTCTTCAATTCATTCCTTAGCCTGCAACCAGAGTGAATGCTGAGTATATCTAATCATGTCACATCCCCATCAGAGTAATGTCTTCCAGTTGTGTTGGTTTAAAGATCAAAATCCTCAATATGACTTCCAAAGAGCATCTTGATTTGGGGTCTCTTCTGACTCACACTGGTACCTTTAATGTCCTCAACTTTAGCTAATCTCTCATGTCCCTGAACTTACTAGGCTTTTTCCCAGGTGAAGACAGTGATAATTACTCTTTCTTCTAATGGGTCTTCTCTTCCCTCTCTCTTTCAGTGAGAGACCAATGTTTCTCATGTTTCAGATCACATTTTTATATCTTTTATTTTGGGAAGATTTTTAAGTAGTAGTCCAGAAAATATGTTTTATCCATTGCTATCCTTTTTTAAGACCAAAAAAGAAAGAATAGTAATTGATTCTGTCCAGATAGTTTCATTTTTTGCACAGATCACGTTGAATTTAAAGAAGCCCCAGCTATGACTTTCCATGTAGAAAAAGTGACATATCATCAGTGTTTAATTTCAAACACTGAGTGCAAACACTAATATATAAGTGACAGAGAATGTTCTAAATAAACACTGAGGCAGTGACTTTATACCACAACATTTTGCACATATTTAAAATAATGATTCCTGCCAAGATAACATGATTTTGGGCTGGAAATTTCAGAAAAATATTTTAACATAAAAATGAATGATAGCACAATGCTATGTATCTAACTATGAATCTCCTAAAATATGTGAGATTATCATGGAGAAATTGATCATGTGTATAATATAGTTTTGTTGAAGCCTGAGTGGATGAAGACAAAAATAGTGAAGTAGAAGTTGCAAAAATGGGCTTAAACCAGATTGTAAAGAACCTTTGGTATCTAGCTATGGCATCTGTGTTTTGCATGTTAATGAGTAGTTACAACTTACACTGAGAGTTTGAAAAATAAATTGACCTTCCAGGTTTGGAGCTGCTTTTACCCAGTGCCATCAATCAACTTGCAATGTCTCTGAACATTAGCAGGTTTAATTGAAGAATTAGAACATCCACATATTTCTTCCAAACAAGCCATTACCCTGTATCTCAAGTAGAGGCTTTCTGTTTGCAACAGTTGTTTAGATACAACTCAAAGTTAAATGTTTTAAACATTAAGCAAATTGCAATCCTTTCTTGGCTTCAACTGCCTCTCACTGCTGCTATATCCAAGGAGGATATCACTTGGCTACTGAGACCATTGGCTCTAATTTGTTAATGGCAATATTTTACAGATGGGTGCCTCCCTCTTACCTTCTTTAGGGAGCTCTGGTCATAAGAACATAATCTTTGAAGTATTCTTGATTTCTCAATGTTTAATATTGAAAAATTTATTTTTCCCAATGTTCAGAATGCATGGTCACACACACACACAAAAAATCACTAACCATGCATATAAATCTCACATCAATTACTGCAAAGAAAGGCATACCACCCATTTTATCCTAAAATAAATATATTAAAGCTGTTTTTAAAAAGTAAAGATATTTAGGTTTTCACCCTAGAAGGCTGCAGCTTTGATGTTTTCTTTCCAGACCTGTGAACATGAACCTTATTTAAGCTCTCTGCTCTTCTCTTTCATTAACTATAAAGAGAATATCATAATCATTCTTGCCTTATATGGTTGTGGTGATGATAATGTTGGTTAAGAATAAGAAATAACAGTAACTGGCACTACTGAGTAATAAATAATTTTGCCACATTATGAATAATAGCAGGAGTGTTAGCACAATATTGGTATTCATATAAATTTCAGCAAAGTGCCAGGGACACAAGAATCTGTAAATTATATGTGGAGTAATGCTGATGTTTTTTTGGTTCTCACTACATGAGGAATCTGAAGCTGGTGTTTTCATGTATGTCTTCTTTACTCAATTAAGTAATCTGTTAATAACTTGTTAGTAACTTCTAAGAGTTTCAGAGCTCATAATTTCTGTAACCAATAAAAAATAAACCTCTTTGTAATTGTTGAATTAATTTATGTCTTTGTTAAATTGATGTATGGAAAAAAACGTCTTTTTTTAAGTTATAATCTCAATCAGGTTTTTTCCTCTGTAGACATGGAAGCAGGAAATCATACATTCCTGACTGAATTCACCTTGCTGGGCTCCATATCTGACCCCAAATTGCAGCTGATTCTATTTGGAATATTTCTGAACCTCCACTTGGTAACCTTCTCAGGGAACATGACCCTTGTTATCTTAATCTGGACTGATTCTCGCCAGTACACACCCATGTACCTTTTCATTGGCACTCTCTATTTCCTGAATGTCTGGTAAATATCTGGGTATTCCCCTAGAATCCTGGCAATTTGTGTCTCTGAAGATAAACATATGTTGCTCAGCAAATGTGAAGCCCAGCTCTGCTTTTCCTGAGTTGTAGCCTACACTGAGTCCTATTTCATAGCATTCATGGCTTATGACCACCACGTGACAATTTGTAGCCCATTCCTCTATTCAGGTTCCATGACTAGTTCTTTCTATACTGGCCTTGATGCTGGGGCCTGCACAGGAGGTCTCTTGAATGCCATACAGCATACTGCCAATAATTTCCAAGTGAAATTCTGTGGTAAAAATATCATTGACCACTTCTTCTGGGATGCTCCATTAATTGGTAAAAATGTCCTGTTCAAACATCCAAGTCTAAGAAAAAGTCCTTCTGGGTTTGGTTGCCTTCACAGTACTGTCCAGCATACATGCCGTCCTCATTTCTTACTTCAGCATCCTCCAAGTATCCTGAGGATATGTTCTGCCTCTGGGAAGCACAAGGCCTTCTCCACCTGTGCTTTCCACCAGATCTCAGTCATGCTTTTCTATGGGTCCTTGTCTTCATGTATTCAGAGCCCAGCTCCACTATTTCCAAGAGTGAGACAGAGTGGCTGCCCTATTCCACATGGTGCTGAGTCCATTACTCAACCCTCTCATCGATAGCCTGAGGAACAAGGATGTCAAAGAGGCTTTCAGAAAAGCAATACAGAGAAGAAATGTCATCATTTTTCTTTTTGCTGAACATTCTTTTTAACTTTCCTAAGTATTGCCTTAGTGATACTTTTGCAATATTTAAACTAAGTACATTATACTGAAAACAATGAAACATTGTGTAAACTACTCTTTAATTGTTATCATTGTGTTATAATGTAAAATAATTTAAACCTAAAATATTGAATTATTGCCATTCTCCCCAATGATATTGTGTCCCTTGGTAGAATAAAAAAGGGTTTCCTCAAAATTTATCTTATTACTTGTCTTGGGAATTCTTAGGGAGAAATAAATAGAACACAATTTATCTTGTATTTGTTTTGACTTTGAAGTTTGATAAACAAATTTTATTGCTTTGGAGAATGTATAGAACAGTTGGATCACTAGAAATGTGATTAGAATTGTAAAATATTTGCTTTACTAAAAGTGTGCATCTTAGTTTCCTGGCTGGTAGACTATATGTCAAAGCAATGTTTTGCCTCAAAGAACATGAAATTTTCTTTTGCATTTTCTGGACTAGAAGCTAGTCCCTCCCAGGTCAGTGGCATTATGGAGGGATGACAATCATTGAGGTTCCTTGACCTTTATGTCACATGGCAATGTCCTCACTATTCTGTTGATTTCCAGTTTCTACTCCTCCAAGTGGCCTTCCATCCTAGTTTGCTGTTGTCAGAATGCAATATACCAGAAATGGAATGGCTTTTAAAAAACGGAGTTTGATAAGTTGCTCATTTAGAGTTCTAAGGTTGAGAAAATGTACCATTCAAAACAAATCTATCGAAATGTTCAATCAAAGGCATCCAGGGAAAGACATCTTGGTTCAAGAAGGCTGATGAAGTTCAGGGTTTCTCTCTCAAGTGAGCAGGTGCTTGGCAAACACAGTCAGGGCTTCTATCTCAGCTTGAAGGGCACATGGCAAACATGGCATCATCTGCTAGCTTTCTCTCCTGCCTTCCAGATTCATGAAGCTCCCCAGAAGAAGTTTTCCTTCTTCATCTCCAAAAGTCACTGGCTTGTGGTCTCTGCTTCTCGTGACAATGTTGTTCTGCTTTGCTCTCTCTGAATCTCCAATTTTCTAAAATTTTTCCTCTTTTATAGAACTCCAATAAACCAATCAAGACCCATCCAAATGCGTGGAGACATGTCATCACCTAAACCAGCTTAGCAACCATGCTTGACTAAATCACATCATCCAGGGAGAGGATCTGATTACAGTTTCAAACATACAGTATTGAATAGGGACTATTCTACCGTCATGAAATGGGATTTTGATTAAAAGATGGCTTTTCTAGGAGACATACATACTTTTAAACCATCACACCTTCTCTTCATAAAGCCACCCATAATAGTGTTTATGCCCAATCTCATTCAGCTGAGTCACAACTTAACTAAAAATAACCCATCTACATACCAACAGAATGGTACCAACAGAAATGGACTAAGATTAAGAACATATATATTTTTTTCCTGGGGTTTCTAACACAATCTGTCAGTGTCCCCTCCAAATTTCTTTATAAAGATCAGATTGTGTATAAAGAAAATAGCTTTCTAACCTCTCTGCCTTGTACTTTAACGTAATATTTGGCAAAGTTTTAAAGAGTTGTTTACACTGTAAAAATATCGTGACTCATTTAGGACAGTGTATTCATGAAGAATGACCTCTTTCTCAGATAATGGACACTCCACAGTACTTTCCTTCAAGGAACAACATCACATATAGCTCCTCTAAAGGAAATTAAGAGCAATTTAAATAATTTTTAACATACAAACAAATAAAACTCAGTTATTCTAGACCCAGTGATCTCTTTGTTTTACTTGAAGAATTTATGAAAAAAGTTACAGTTCAGTTAGGGCATATATCAAATTTTTAGTAGATATTTTATCTAATACTCCCTATAACACTGCAAGTTAAAGATTATCATATTTTACAAATGAGAGGCTGGAAGCTGAGAAGTAGGAATTTAGTTAAGCTTCTAAATAAGCTTCTATGAGTACGAGCTTACTAGCTTTGTCTGTAATAAGCACATTCACAATAATATGATAAATCAAATTTTAGTACAAATATTCATAGGAATTTCACCATTCCCATTAGCACCAACATTTATGATCTTTCCTTCCACATATATTTGCATATATTTTCTAAGACCTCACTGCTGTACCACCCTTTATATATATGTATGTGTATAAATATATATATATACATATATTTTTTTATTTTGCATATGCAGGTATCAAGAATTGAACATAATCTCCAGCATGGCAGGTGAGAACTCTTCCTCTTGAGCCACCAGCACTTGTCCCTTTTTTTTTCATAAAAAAGTTCTCATCTTTCTTTTTATTTTATCACTACAGAAACCCTGAGAGTGCTTGTCAAGAAGGATTGGGGAATATTTACTAGATCTCAACAACCCATTAAAATTTTTTTCACATTTATTTGTAACCCATTCCATGGTGGGAAAAATACTTGATCAATCTTGGAATAGATCGTTAAATAAAATCTAAGCATTTGGGAACCCAGATGTATAACATACTCTTCTACATTCTATTATATCAAAATGCCTTAGAATGAGGATAAATATCATTTGAAGATTTGCATGGAATTACAGAAAAATTTTCCCTCTAGAAACCTTTTGCCAACATAATGAACAAAATGAAACACTGAATCCTTAGGGAAGTGCAGAGGTTAGTGTTTTCTACAAACACTTGATTGAATGATCCATATGTACAGAATGACCCACATGCACAGAGTCAACAGGAACTTGACATGTGTTTATGCAACCCCCTTTAATTTGGTGAGCTTTTTTCTTAGTGTTAATGGTATTCAAGTGCAGGGAACAGCAGACATGGAGAATGTCCTCATTGGTTTTGTCACATAGAAGCTATAGTTCTGTATGATCTAAAACGAACAAAAACAAATTTGGATCCTCAAGAACTGTACAATTGAACCAAGCTCAATTTAGTGTTCAACAGTTGTGGTCTTAGAGGGATAAGTGATCAATTCTGAGGTTACTGATTTAGCTGAGGAACCTGAAAGACATGTTGCTTAATCATCAAAATCTTTGACAGAGTTTAGAAGATACCCTAAACACTCTATATTCAAACATATGAACACACTTTGGCCCACACATGCATATGTAGGGAGGCTCTCACTAATCAGGTGGATGGGATAACATGTTCTGTGTATATCATTCAACCTGTTGATCAGCCTAATACAAAATGGCCAAAACAGTTGACATGGATTCGACCACGTGGAATCTACTCATCAAGGCTTTTTATTTGGCTACCTCCACTGAAAAGTTCCTACAAGGGAGGCCACCACTATGGCTCTGATATGCCATCATTTTCTGGAAGTATTGCTGAACCTTGACTAGTAGACTAACTAGATTAGACTACTATGAAGATTCAAAAATTACAGGGACAATGATTTTCCTTCTTGGAACATACACATTTATTCAGTGTGTTTCCTTTATGCATCCATTTTATTCCCCATTTTTCCCATCACCATTTCTTGATGTATACTTTAGTGGCCTATTCATCTACATGGTATCTTACAAACCATTAACTGGGATGGAGCGATGCATTATATACATGGAATAGCAACAGGGCTTCCTGTTCATGGAAAATATTGGCTTTATTATTAGCCCATATCCAGAAGAAATAGGTTTCATGGAATGTTGTAATAGTTAGAAAAAGGCTCAATCATGATTGTTGCGGTGTTCTCCAAGATGTGCTATGTTTTAAAATGTTAGCCTATATATGATACCATCTTTCTTTATTAAGAATGTACATCTCCAGAAACCAAGGGTATGAAATTAATGTCACTTATAGTGGCCAGGAAGGTGAGTCTTGTAGAACCCCTAGTTCGGAGAGTGTAATTAACCAAAGGACCTATTAGATGAGCTCTGACATACATTTCCACTTTCACATCAAATCATCCCTCCCAAACACTATTGACACTCAATGAATAAGCATGACAGAGATACAAATGAAAGCCTGTTTTTAGACCCTAAACTGTTCTTAGAGCTGACTTTACATTGTGGGCTTCTGGCTTATTTTTCTGACCTTTCCTTAGATTAAACAATGGTATAGTTTGCTTTCAGCTAACCTTCCTTTTCTCTTTCCTTTGGGAGTCAGACTTGCATCTTTTACTTCCACACCTAGAGTATCCTGTTTCCCTCCCCACTTTCCCTTGCACAGTCATAGTCATTTCCCTAATAAAATCCTTTTACATTTAATTACAGTTTCATGTTGTGTCTCAGAGGACTCTGGATTACTCTGTCTCTTTATTATTATATTAAATAGCTTACTAGAATTTTTATTTCATGCTTTTATAACCCTAATCTTAGTGATTAGGCACTCTATGCACTCAAGAAGAGTGCTTGCCCAAAAGAACATCAACAGTATTCTCATCAATTGTAATCTGAAATGCCCCTGCCCATCTAGGACTCGACTGGCCCTGAACAAAAAGGGATCATTTTACTGAGAAATGTGTTGGTCCCAACCACCAGAAGCAAATGAGTAAATGCTACAAAATTTGTCAAGGAAAACTCTATTTGTTATCCACGTATTTAATGGTGTACCTCTTCATGCTCTTTTAGAACACCCTGTCAGAGGAAACATATGCATTTATGAAAGGATACATTCTATCACTCAAAAAAACAAGATGAGCAAACACTTTTATCTCATAAGAAGAAAGGTTTAGGATATTTTGCCAAGTAAATATTCCCATTCAACTGAAAGACTAGGAAAGAATGAAGATAACAGAACCAAGGAGACTCATAGACAATGATATTTACTTGCAATTACTTAATAGATAGTCATGATTATGTATGTCTCAGCTATATAGATCTTTGTTACTTCATTAGATTATGATATAGAGGATTATAAGGAACTTGTAATCTTGAAATTCCCCTGGATCATGGCCCTACTAAAAGGCCATCAAGAGTTGTACATTTTCTTTTAGAAGATTTAATTTCAAGAAATTCTTTACGAAAACCCAAACAAATTTTTACTTCATGAAATGTTTAATTCATAAAACTCATACCTAAAAGACATATCTTGTAAATCACTTTCTTTTGATATTTTAAATTTCTTATTTATAATTAGAAAAATTAAATTTCCTCATAAGTTATACTGTAGTTTCAACTTAATATGCCAAGTGTTTTTTAATGCTTTTGACTTTAAAAGCCAAAAAGTATAAAAAGCCTAATTCCAGAACAGTGGTTAAAAAGCTATTGCTAAATTTACATATATTCTAAAACATTCATGTCATATTTGTAAGTAAATATTGATTGCGTAAATATTTATTTTATGCCTCCCTATGATTATTAGTAGCTTTTCTTTATCTCCTTATTGAGATATTGATGTTATTATTTAAACATGATTCTAGAGTTGAGATAGGCTTTCCATATACAAAATAATGAGTACACATTTAGCTTAGCTAAGGTTTTAGTCTCTGCATTTGTTTTGATACTTGTTTGTACCCTGGAACATAGTTGCTTCTCCAAAAAATATTAAGTAAAAGCCACTGGTTATCAGTTTGAGTTTCTGTTATGTAGTTAAATTCCAGGGTTACAATAATACCACATCTTACATAAAAATATGACACACCAGTTTATTTATTTATTTATTTATTTATTATTTTTTTGCATGGGCAGGAAACGTGAATCAAACTTGGGTCCCTGGCCTGGCAGGTGAGAACTCTGCCTCCTGAGCCACCATGGACCTGGCCCATATCAGTTCAATTTTTATAACCAACATTTCTCTCCAGTTAATACATGCTCTGCTTTACTTTGGCCAATATTCAATAACTTATTTTCTGTTATCATAACATAGTGATTGAGTTTGACACTTGAAAAGTGTGCACTATTCTATGCACTTCAATATCAACAGTGAGAATTATTCAACTCTCATGTCCTAGAAAATACCTGAGTCAGCATTAGAAGTCTTCCTTTTTAGAACATTTGGCTAAATCAAGCATTTTAGCTTTTTGTGGGTTTCCAGTAGTTTGACACATGTGAAGGCTGATAATTTATGCATCCCTTGGTATCACTTTCCACAGCTATATGTTGGCTCCTTCATTCTGAGTGGTCCTCCCTGGTTCTGTGTGACACTTCTACTTTTACTGGAATTTCATGGTTAACTAGCAGAATGAACATAACAGCGCTTGCATGATAGACAAATGCCATATATATCCTTTATATAGATTAATTATATTAGCACAGCCTTGCTTTAACAAATAAATCAAAATTAAATGGAACCTTGTATATCTGTCCCATTTAAAAAATCACTATCTGTTTGTGTTCTCTATACGAACATTTATCTTTCAAATAATATGTGTACATAGACCTTCTTTTCTTACCTTGATTACTCCACCATAATTATTTTCTGTTTTATAATAATAATTGCATTTTTGTGCTCAGAAAATCACAGTTGTGATGACAGTAACCAATTCAATTACCTCTAGAAAACAAACCATAAACTCATAGACTGATTCATAAATAGAAAACCTATAGGCTCTTTATTAATTCTTCCTTAATGGAAAAACATATGTAAGAGAAAAAAACACAGGTGAATGGCTCAGTGGTTAGAATGTCTGCCATGCAAGAGAACTGGGTTCCATTCCCAGTCCATGCACTCTGCCCCAAACATAAAGACAGGTGAGATGATGATTTCTGAGCTGATTTTAAGACAAGGTGATCCAAGGTACTACTAGGTACTGCTGGATCTCTGAGTTAATCCTCTGGGGTAAATAGTAAAAATTTAAATCTATTTTCTACATTCTGCAAAATAACTAGAAAGTGAGACTGTTGACTAGTTTCAATCATATAAAATATTGTAAGTTAATTTTTATAATATTATAAAGTAAATAATCTAAATCAATCCAACATATTTTACCCTATTTTTAGTAAATTACTGTATTACATGATATTTATCAGTCTATTAAAATCTACTTATGTTAAAGAAAATTCACTGTTCTCTCTTTTTAAGAAGAGGGTTCTTTATGGTTTTAGTTTGTTTTGTAATTAACATGGAACTCATTCTAAATTGTTATATGTTATATAAGACTTTTATCTCTGAGGTTGTCCTTATTTTCTTTCCTTATGTCTACTGAAATGACACTGGTCAGGGTGGGAAATTCTTTAACTCTATAACAATCCTTGATCATTAAGGGCCAAAATGACTTATGCATGATATACAAAAAACAAGAACAAAAATGTTGCTTGCAACTTTTTTATGTGTGCATGGTTCCACAATTGAACTCAGGGCTCCTGCATGGAAAACAAGCATTCTACCACTGCTCCCTGCTCCATCTTTTTAATGGTAGAGAAACAGAATTTCCTTGAGGAGTTTATGCAGAGCTTCTTTAATATCCTTATTCCTCAGACTGTAGATCATGGGGTTCAACATGGGGAACACCACAGTGTAAAGCATAGAAGTTATTTTGTCCTTATCCAGTGAATAGCTAGACTGGGGCTGAGTGTATGTGTAGAGAAGAGAGCCATAATGTAAGGTGACAGAGGTAAGGTGGGAAGAGCAGGTGGAGAATGCTTTGAGGCGGTCCTGGGTGGAGTGGATCCTTGAGATGATGATGATGATGAAGAGGTAGGTGGCCAGGATTAACAGAGTGGGAAAATGACATTGGAAGTCAGGAGGAAGAACACTGCAGCCTGGAAACCATCCTTCCTGCCACAAGCGACTTTCACCAAATGAAAGAAATCACCGAAAAAGTCATCAATGATGTTGCCCCCACAGAATTCCTAAGCAAATGTTCTTTTTGTGATGATATCAGAGTTAGTAAATACACCAAGATATGAGGCAGCCACTAAAAATGCACATAGCTTTATGGACATCGACTTAGAATAAAGCAATGGCTTTGAGATGGCCACATAGTGGTCATAAGCCATGGCAGCCAACAGGAAACATTCATAGTAGTCGAGCCCAGTGGAGAAGAGGAACTGTGCTACACAGCCAGAAAAGGAGATACTCTTGTCTTCAGAGATGCAGTTCACTAGAATCTTTGGGGTGTAGACAGAGGAATACCAGAGATCCAGGAAAGCCAGATTTCCAATGGGTGTGTGGAGCCGGGAGCCATTGCAGATCGGCACAATGAGAGTGGTGTTTCCCATCACAGTCACAGAGTAAACTCCAAGGAACACCCCAAACAGAACCAACTGCATCACAGGATCTGTGGTGAAGCCCACCAGGATGAACTGAGTCACAGTATGATTGCCCCTCTCCATGGCCACAAGGAATTTCACCTAAGAGGGGTAAATGAGTGCTCATGTTGAATCAGTGTGCTGCATATACTGAACACATGTTAAATAGATGACACCACTCATACATCTAGAAGTTTAGAATGATTTAGTCTGTACAAGTACCATTAAATATTTCTAAATTTGAAACTATCATTAGAATTTTAAAATTACATTTGCAAATTATGGAATTGTAAGCTAGTTAATTTTTTTCTAGACGTGATTATTAAACTAAATGAAGGCTTGTAATTTGTATTTTCTTATGTTTGGGTTCTCTTCCTAATGTTAATTTAGTTTTTACAAACTATGTCACTTTTAAAATAAAATGTGACTTGTATTCCCATAAATACTGGACTTCATGTCATTTATTAACATTTTTCTTAGTGAATCAGATGCTTTTCTTATTGTGCACATACATACTGGAACAACCATACATACATATATACAAATACCCATTTTAGAATCATATGTCAAAATAATATCTACATATATATAGAAAATACAGAGAATATTGCAAGGAAACATAAATGTTTGAACACAGTTTTAAAACATACGTATATAGAAGGATGAATTACAATGATGTTGTTATATGTTTTAATCTGAGAAAATGTATTTTATCCATATTGAACAATAGACACCTAGCATAAAAAATAATTAATAAAGCCATTTTTAAATGTAAGTACACTTTGCATGCAGTTCTTCAATATTACATATTATTTGCCTTTTTACTATTTTTATGTTTTATTAAGGATTTTTTCACAATGAAATGTAAGAAAACATTATGTATTAGAATATGACTATGTGACTATGTGACTGTCTCTCCACTCTCTTTAACATTATCTGCACACACAACTGAAATAATACAACTAAGTGTGTACATACTGGTACACCTAAAATCTACACAATTGAAAGCAAATTAAGGGGCAATTCCAGTCACACTAACTGCCCACCAACCTCAGCCATTTTGTAGCTAAATAAACATAAATCTCAGTGAAGATGATTATTCACCACTGCAGGCCCATTCTCTTGGGACCTAAGAAAGTGCTGTTCCCATCCTAAGATCTCAT
Source organism: Tamandua tetradactyla (assembly GCF_023851605.1). Lineage (NCBI taxonomy): Eukaryota > Metazoa > Chordata > Mammalia > Pilosa > Myrmecophagidae > Tamandua > Tamandua tetradactyla. The sequence continues at coordinate 6,215 of NW_027518407.1, read as the reverse complement.
TACTGGAATTATTAAGTGTACTTCTTTCTGAGCAAAATGTAGAACAATTGAGGATAGTTTCAATTTAAAGTTTTACTCCTACAACTCCCTAAAGATGGTTTTATCAAGGCCCAGTGAGCACCATGTAGATAAAACAAATCATCAAATTTCAGTCCTCATTTGATTTGATCAATCTGCAACTTTTGACACAGTTTACAACTCTCTCTTGCTAAAAATAGTCTTTACACTTGGTTCTTAGGTCATCATACTTGCATGTTCTCTTTCTACTTCTCTTGCTGCTTGTTCTCAGCATTATTGCCACATTCCTTGAATTTTGAAGTGTTCCTAAATCAATCATTTGACCTCTTCCCTTATCCATCTACATTCACTCCCTGGTGATCTGTCTGGTCTGACAGATGTTCTGTCTTTCTGAATAAGTCTCAATTTTGTATCTGCAGACCTCTTTCTTCCTCCAAACTCCAGACCCATGCATCAATATGTCTATTTCACACCTTTTACTGGATGTTTACCAGCATCTCAGGCAAAGTTAAGTTCCTGATGAAGCTTCCCTCTCTGATTCTCATGCCCCTTTCCAGTAAATGGCTGTAATCTAGCCTATAGAAATCATGAAAAAATATCTAAAATACATCCTCTGTATCGTTCACATCATACCTGATTAATTAGCAAAATTTTATTGGCTCTATCTTTAAAGTATACTGGAAGATGACCAGATTTTCCCAACTCCAGAGTTTCCACTTTAGACTAGCCGTTGCCCTCTCCACTTGTATTATTACAGAAGCTCTTCCATTTCTGTCATCAGCCTGTTTGAGTCACTTTTCAATAGGGAGCCAGGGCAGTCCCAATAAAGTGCCATTTAAGTCCTGTTATTCCACTGCTCTGAACCCTCCAGTGACTTCTCAAGTTAGTCACTACCCAACAACCTCAGCCATTTTGTAACTAAATAAACATAAATCTCAGTGAAGATGATTATTCACCACGGCAGGCCCATTCTCTTGGGACCTAAGAAAGTGCTCTTCTCATTCTAAGATCTCATTACTGGTACTATTAAGTGTACTTCTTTATGAGCAAAATATAGAACAATGGAGGATAGTTTCAATTTACAGTTTTACTCCTACAACTCCCTAAATATGGTCTTATCAAGGCCCAATGGGCACCATGTAGATAAAACAAATGATTAAATTTGCTTTAATTAGCCTAATTTATCACAAAGATTCCAAGCTCTGTAAGCCCTGACCTTCATCTCTCTGCTCCTGACCCCTACTATTCTCCCCTTCAATGCTTGCTACATCACAGCAGGATTCCCTCCATTATCTTTCTAGAATCCCAGGAGCAGGCTGATGGCTTTTGTAGTTGTTCCACTATATTTGAGAAATGCCCATCTGATGTATCCTCATAACTGTCTCCCTTACATTATCAGATTACAGTTTGTATCTTTTTACCATTTTTAAGGGTTTCCCTCTCCACCATAATATGATTGGCCTCTCTTTCATTTCTTAGGCCCTTTTACTACATTATTTTCTCCAGGACAACTCATTTTGTTATATTACAAACATCTCACTTTTGTATTTCACTTTTTTTATGTCACTATCCCTAGAATGTGCTTTTCCCCATGTGATTCTGACAGGAAACATATCAGTTCAGTCTTTATTTCATGTTCATTTGTAGATTTATTATGAGGTCACATAGGCTGCCAATTTTAAATGAATCACCAAGTACAAACTGAGAACTATTTTATGGAAGGCAATATCTTTGAAAAATATGGAATCTAATGTAACTAAAAAGGGTTACCTCTGGAAGAAAGTTGCAAACACCTGGATTCCATATCTTCATCTTGCCTCATTCTAAAATTATTTGATTCCCTTAATGATCCCCAAATTTCATCATTTATAAATATCAAATTAGAATAAGTTAGAATGGTCAAATAGCTCAAATCCCATTAAAGAGTGGGATATAAAGGTCAAACATGAGAAAGTATGGTTTAACAAGAAAATGTGATTGTTGAATCATTACATTGATATTTCTTTCAGTTTCCAGTATTTTAGAGCAACTAGAAGTAAAAACCTAAAATAATGGAACTGTAACACTTACCAAACTCTGAAACCTCTTCTACAACTAATTGTTCAGCTCTGCATTGAAATTTATTGCTTTTTTCTATAAATGTTACTTAGCACATAAAAGAGAAAAAGTCAATTGTAATGATAAAAAATATTTATTCCTTCTAGTCTCCTATATTCTGGAGCAGCTAGAAGGAAAATTCTGAAAGGATAATATGCTTGTCCATGACAAACACAGGAAACTGTCCTGAAACTACTTGTTGAAGAGTGCTTTGAAAATTATTATTTTTTTCTTTCTTTGCTTTGCATATTTGCTATATTTATATAATAAAAACATTTAAAAATATCAAAGCAAAGTATTTTCATCACTTTGCATCAAGTTCTGGTTTAGTGTTTCATATGCATCATTTAATTTATTCTCTACAAGACTCATTATAAGTAGGTTTACAGATTAATAGCAGTGATTTATAGATGGCCAAGGTAAGGTTTAATAAGTATCCAAGATTACACAGTTAACTGTTGTTGCTTTTTCTAGAGACTTCTTATTTATCCACAAAGCCACCTCTTTATAGTGTGATATTAGGATGCTACTGGACTCTATGGTTCCCTCTCTTTTTGAACATAGCTCTTAATTCATAACCAGTATAACAAAATCTAAGGATTTAGATTTTATTTATAAATGGGTACCTCATAAATATAAGGTCAGAGAAATGTTTCCAACAATGTCCAAATCATCTGCTGGATGACTCCTGAAATCTCACAATTGCTACCAATGCTGATATGAACATAGAAACATTCCATTTCACTTCACCCAGTGTGAGGCCTCTTACTTGCAACTGTTACTGTCTTGTCCTATGAAGGTGTCCACTGTGCATCCAGGGAACTTATAACTGCTTCTTCTCCCCAGTGTACTGGATCCTTTAAAGCATGTCAGTGGTTCATAGCATTGAAAAGTTCTGGAAATGTAATTAAACATGTTTTGGCTCATTTAGGAGAATGTGGCTTAAAGCAATAGAAGCGTAAATTTAAAAAAAATGTGATGATGATTATGATATATGGTGAACCTTCTCCTTAGAAAATATCTTTCTAGAACATTATTTAATTGTCAAATAACTTTGAAGTATGTATTACAATTTCCATAGAGACAAAAGATTTTCAAGTGCAGTCAATTATCTTACTCAAGCTAAACTCAGCACTTCAGTACAGTTAGGATTTCAATCCAAGATAATCAAATTATAATACTCAGGATATATCATGCTTACTATGCAAAACTTAAAGATGCATCATCTTTGACTATCCAAGTATGACTATATTGCTGTATATATAATTGTCACTTATCTTCAGTGTATATACAGGTAGATTTTCCACAACCTTATGCATTCTCACTCCCCATCAAATCATGACCCAATTTTGAAGTGAAAGGACAGTTTCATATTGATGAGTGCCCTATTACCTCGTCAAGTTTATCCTTTATGTATCAAAATGACAGTTACTGAGCATTTAGTATGGGCCCAACCCTCTTCTAACTGCTGTAGAATTTTCATCTCATTTTGCTGCTCTCAATAGACTTGTGAAATAAAATTAATTATAATTCCAATATAGAGAAGAGTTATCTGAGACACAGAAAGTGTTATTCATACATAGGACAAGGTTGCAAATGTGGATACTGACTGAGCCAAGGCTCAAAATCATTTCTCCTAGCATGCTTCACCCATCCTGTGCTACAGATACACTGCCAGGCAGTAAGGACAAAGGGTGATGTAAAATTTTCTCTCAGACTTTGTCCTCAAGAAGGGCATATTTTATAGAATGAAAACAAATCTAGCTAACAAGTAAGTGTAGCAGGCCATGATGAAATTATCATACTTGATCATGGGCGACAGACCAAGGAGGATATCCAGTTAAGTGTAGGCAGGAAGTTGTGTACTGTGACAGTTGATGTAGGAAAAGGAAACATGCATCTGTCCTTAAACAATGAGTGGACACTGGCCATGTGGCAGGAGGGTATTTCTGGCAAAAGAGACCAGGATCAAAACTGGTAATGGAACAGAGGGTTGAGGAACTGGTGGAAGTTTAGCAGATCTGTCAGGAGTACAGAGTCTATGTATGGAAAGAGTACAGATGAGATGGTGTCACAGAATCTTTTATTCCACACTCAAAATTGTTGATTGCTCCCTAGACTTTCTGGGGGTAGAAATGTCTAATCCTCTTGTGCATTTCACAGCCAAGTTCCAGATAAACAGAAACAAATATATAGTACATAGGCTAATGATTGAAATATACAGACAATTTGCATTTCCTAATAGAATGGACTTGTGACAGAGGCAGTTTTCAATTAAGCATCAGATTATCTTTTATATACAAAAGCTATTTGGAACCATGAGTCAGGAATCACTGGCCTGTACGCCTTGAGTGGAGTCAAACCTGGGACAGCAGTACTGCAGCGGGGACAGCACAGGTCAGGTAGATGACATGGGCTAAAGGTTTGTCTCACTGCTCACCAGCTGTGGTACTTTTTAGCAGTGATTTAATCTCTTAAACCTCAGTTGCCTATGTTTAAAGATTAAGAAGAATTATAATATCTATATGGAGATTTTGTAAATATTAAAGGTAATGATGTTTTCAAACTACTTAGCAGAGGGTTTGAAGCATTGCCAGCATTTATAGATCAGTGGCCAAATTCAGAAATATCAAGCCCCACCTAATAGATGACTAAAATTTCAGCTCTGTGGCCTCACTCTTTATGGTCATAATTCATTTGATCAGGTCTGTCCAAGGAATCCCCTCTATGCAAGAATATCAAGTATTATTAGATTGACAGCAGCAGAATCTTTTCAAACAGTTTGCATTCCAAGTGTAGTGGATTTAAGGAATTTTTCATGGTTTCACAGCATGGGGGAAGGTTGTAAAAGTAAATTAAACAGGGGCGGGCCGCGGTGGCTCAGCGGGCAAGAGTGCTTGCCTGCCGTGCCGGAGGACCCCGGTTCGATTCCCGGCCCCAGCCCATGTAAAAAACAAACAAACAAACAAAATATAATAAAACAAAAAAATGTTTAAAAATGTTTCCCTTTCTTCCTCCTTTCCTTCCTTTCATCTTTCCTTCCTTCTCTGTCTTTCCTTCCTTTAAAAAAAAAAAAAAAAAAAAAAGTAAATTAAACAAAATTATTTATTGAGAATGTTGGAAAAATCTTATTTGTGCTGGTTTAAAACTGTTATGTACTAGACAAAAGCCATTTTCTCTTAATCCTTATCAAATCTCATGGGGGCAGGCCTTTTGTATGGTGAAATTACTTGAGTATATTGTTTCCATGGAGCTGTTATCCACTCATTCAATGTAAGTCTCCATTTAAAAGGACTCCTGAAAAGAACTGACACAAGGAAACTTCTGGGAGAAAACTCAGACACAGACATTTGGAGATGCTAAGTAGAGAATGTGTAACTTGTCTGCAACAGAGAAGCTAAGTGAGGAACCACTGATAATGCAGAATTACTGGAATCAGAAGATGAGAGCAACAATACACCAAAAAGTAGGATCAGCAGATGTCAGCTGTATGCCTTTCTGGCTGACAGACAAGGCCCAGACACCACCAGTCTTCTTTCAGTGTCATGGTATCTTTCTCTGGATGTCTTAATTCAGATATTTTCTTTGCCTTAAAACTGTAAACTGGGGTGGGCCACGGTGGCTCAGCAGGTAAGAGTGCTTGCCTGCCATGCCCGAGGACCCAGGTTCGATTCCCGGTGCCTGCCCATTTAAAAAAAAAACTGTAAACTTTAACTTCATATATCCCCTTTAGAAAAACCAATCCATTGTTGGTATATTGCCTTCCAGCAGCAGTAGCAAACTGAAACATTGTTTAATAAGGTTCAAAAAGTTTGTTTGGATAACATGATACCCAATTCATAGATGTATTTAGTTATAATGCCTTTTCACATTATTTGTTGAAGTTTGATGACATCAAATGAATATATAATATATACACATGTATACTGCACATATGTATCTTTATATATATACATTGGAGAATTAACATATATATAGACCACATGAACCTTTAATGTGCTGATTTTTCCCATTTTCCCTTTTTATGTATTCCTACATTTTTCCATTCTGCTTTCTGCTTCAGAATATGAACTTGTATGTACATTACTACATTTAGACAA